>NW_026729277.1:0-118000 GCF_030272615.1 Cryptomeria japonica
GGTAATGATTCTAAAGAGGTTTTATGGTCTACATGTCTATAACTTTAGTTGGATTGTTATTTTTTGGATGCAATATGGATGTTAAATGGTTTCTTATGTGCTCGCCTCTACTCTAGTTAGTTCATTGTGCATTTTAGTGTTTAGGTTGTCTTGGTTATTTCATTTATGTTCTATTCTTGTTACAACATTTTATAAATTATCTGTTATCTTTTTTGTATTTGCTTAGTCCATGGTATTTTGAGGGCTTAATCTCCAAGCCTATTTTTAATGTTTTTCATTTAAATGGTGTTTAGTTCAAATCCATAATGAGTTGGGGCCCTTTACCACTTAATCTAATTAAAAAAACAAATGTTCTTTTGTTATACAATATTTGAATGTTTCATCAATATTCTTTGGATTAATAAATCTAATCTATGATGGAATCTATCAAGTCATTAATTAATTATCTTATCAAATAAAGTCATTTCTCATGATTACTTTTAAAGTACATGTACATGAATCTTACCATGAATGATACTGTGAAATAGGGAAGTATGAAACTAGCTACAAATATAACCACATAAGGCCTTGGTCTTTAATTTAATCTACTTTTAATTCTAGAACTAGCCATAGCACAAATGAGATATAGTCACAAATGTTGATAGACTAGAGCTTCAAACCTACATAACCTAGTAAGGAAATTCAAAACATTTAGCTTTTATGATACCTTTGTAGATAATTTTAGGCATCATACCATGTTTGTGGACTATATAGAGAATATTGAATGAAGTGGTTTTCAAAAAAATGTTAGACCCTCTCCACATCACTTTGAGGATATCAGTACCTTCTTGTTTGTAGTATAGGGTAGGATCACTCTTACTTCTTTGGAAGCCATTCTCCTAAAAGTATCCATCAATCCTAGCATACCACGCTCTTGGTGCTTGCTTGAGGCCATACAAATCCTTCTTCAACCTATACACTTGATTCTCTTTTCCTTCCACTTCAAAACCTTGTGGCTGCTCTACATATACTTCCTCTTCTAAGTACCCATTCAAGAAGGCACTTTTCACATCCATATGATGTATGCTCCACTTATTCTAAGCTGCTAATGAAATCAATAGTTTTATGGTCTCTTGTCTTGCTACTAGTGCAAATGTCTCTTCATAGTCAATTCCATACTTTTGTGTGAAGCCTTTAGCAACTAATCTTGCCTTGTGTCTTTCAACACTCCCATCACTGTTAAACATGGTCTTGTAGACCCATTTGGTGCCAATCCTTTTTTTGTCATGTGGAAGTTCTGTTAACTCCCAAGTGTCATTCCTATGAATGGAATCCATCTCTTCTTCCATGGCTTTCACCCAAACCTCATTAGTACATGCATCTTCAAAACATGATGGTTCAAAATCAGCCTTGGCTAATAAAACAAAATTCACTATCTCACCTATTGGGTTTTCTTGATGTACTTGATTTCCACTCTTCTGGTAGATATTACTCAATCTCCTTACCTTCCTTGTAGAACTTGGAGAAGAAGGTGGACTTGAACTTGGTACTAAAGAACTTGATGAAGGATTGCGTGGTGGAGTTAAACCATTGGATATAGAAACATTAGTTGGTTGCTCATGATCAATATCAACAATTATATCATCATTCAAAATAGATTTTGGCTTCTCAACATGGCCTTTTTGATGACCATAAACTCCCCCTTCTCAAAAATCACATCTCTTGAGACAATAAGCTTGTTAGTGAGGGGATTATACAATCTATAAGCCTTGCTTTTCTCACTATACCCAATAAAAATACATGACTCACTCTTTGCATCTAACTTTTGCCTATTCTGATCAGGTACATGCACATAAGCTAAACAACCAAAAAATTTGAAATGATTAACATTAGGCCTTTTTCCATACCAAGCTTCATAAGGAGTCATCTTTTCTAGTGCACTGGTGGGGCTACGGTTGAGGATGTACATAGTTGTAGCAACTGCATCTCCCCAATAAGAATTGCTCAATCCCTTAGTTTGTAACATGCACCTTGCCATTTCAACCATGGTACGATTCTTCCTTTCAGCTACTCCATTCTATTGAGGTGTGTATGCAGTAGTAAGTTGCCTCTTGATGCCATTAAAATCACAATAACTTTGGAAAGCCTTTGAACAAAACTCTCCTCCATGATTAGTCCTTAAACATTTGATCTTGCACCCTTTCTCATTTTCCACAAGGGCTTTAAACTTCTTGAATGTATCCAAGGCTTCATCTTTGGCCTTCAAAAAATATACCCAACAATTTCATGAGTAATTATCAATAAAAGTGATGAAATATTATGACTTACCCAAACTCTTAGTTTGCATAGGACCACATATATCTGAATGAACAAGTTGAAGTGGGTGATGAGTCGGCCATGCATTTCCCTTTGGAAACATTTCTCTTGCATGCTTTCCTTTAGCACAACCTTCACAAACCTCCTTGTGTTCCTCAACCTTGGGCAAACCAAAAACTAATGCCTGCAAGGTTAGAAACTTCAAACTATGAAAATTTAAATGCCCATACCTGAGATTCCATAACCAACTTGAATCCTCATAAGCCATATTTGTCAAACTGTTGTTATGTTCACCAAACCTCAAGGGGAATATCCTATTTCTTGTCATAGGAACAACAGTGATCACCCTATTATACTTATTCTTATCATAGATAGTACAAGTCTTATTCTCAAAGACTACTTTATAATTTTTCTCACATAGTTGCCCAACACTTAACAAATTGTGCTTCAATTGTGGAGTATAATAAATATCATGAATACTCTTTATACCTTCTTTTGTTTGAACCTCCATAGCTCCTTTGGCAGCAACCTCCAATGATTTATCATCATCAAGCTGGATCTTGGATTTGAAACTTCCATCCTTTGTTGAGAACAACTTCTCATTCCCTATCATATGGTTAGAGCATCCAGAATCTAGGTACCAAACATCTTTACTAGTATTTTCACCCTTGGCATAAGATAAAAATAAGTGATCAAAAGGATTCTCACTACTTTCTTGAGCATAGTTAGCACTTTTACCTTCTTTTAATCTACATTCTCTTTCAAAGTGGCCATACCTGTTACAATGGTAACATTGAACATTTCTCTTATCAAATCTGCCTCTACCTCTTCCTCTAGAACCACCTCTTCCTCTTGAGCCACCTCTACCTCTTCCTCTTAAATAATTTTGGCTTTGTCCTTTACCTTGGTCTTGATTGATTTGGGCACTACTATTGCTTGTATCTTCACTTTTTGTGATTAGCAATTTAGAAGAAAATGCTTTCTCTACACTTTCAAAAGAATCTTTCAATCTTTCTTCATGAGACATTAGGGATCCAACCAGTTGATCAAACAATAGTTTTGTCAAATCTTTGCTTTTTTCTATGATTATTGCTACATGATTCCATCTAGGTGTCAAAGATCTCAACGCCTTTTTTATCAAAACTTCATTGCTTACAGTTTCCCCAAGTGTAGCCATTTTATTGATCACATCTTTGACTCTGACACAATAATCACTTATACTTTCAGCTTCTTGCATCTTCAAATTCTCGAACTCTCTCTTCAATGTCTGAAGCTTGACCACTTTAACTTGATCACTACCTTGGTAAGCTTCTTGTAGAGTCTTTCAGGCATCTTTGGCAGTTGTTGCTCCTGATATTCTTGGAAATAAGCTCTTATCAAGAGCCATCTGAATGTGAAACAAAGCTTGAGCATTCTTTTTCCTTGCTTCCTTTCTTGCTATTCTATCATTGGCTATAAGGGCATTCCAATCAGCTGGCTCTTCATAACCTGATTCAATAATCTCCCATAAATCTTTTCCAATAAAAAAGGTCAGCATCTTAATGCACCAATAATCATAACCATTCCCATCAAATTCTAGAACGGGCATATGGTTAGAATTCGACATGTTTAACTTTGGCGAAATTCCAACAATAAAACTTTAACCCAAAACAATTTTACCTGCTCTGATACCACTTGTAGAATTTTGAACCTAACCTATCCTCTCTAAACCAGTTGATTAGCAAACAATAACAGCGAAAATAATAAATTGCAAAAAGAAATCACAATTCAGAATAAAAAACAAAGTGCCCTATTTTTTGGAATTGCACACACCAATTTCTTTATTGAAGCTTAATTAAAAAATTACATAGAGGTTGTATATATAAAGAATTTGCAGCCTAGAAGAATTAATAATAACTGCAATTCTAAATATAATCCTAGCATTGCATGGAAAGCTACTAAGGCTCTCAAACTAAAAAAACAAACTACTCCCTAAATTAAGAATACAATAAGTGCATGCACAACATGCTTTATTTACTTAAAACAAACTCATACAAAAAAACAAAACTAAAAATACTCCTAAGGATTAATGCATGTTGAAGTACATGCTTTATTTGCATGAATAAACAGAAAACTATTAACTAAATTAATCTAGTTGCATGCTAGAGCAGCATTAGTTATCAACAATATTCAATGTTTAGCCGTGTGAATACAAATGGGCCAGATCTGATTTGAACGCTACGTTGTTCTAAAGTCCTGCCTTTAGTTGATTTTATGTTTTTGTTTAAGATAAGTGGGGAAAGGGTTCCAACTTATACAGATTGGTACTTAAAAACATTTAACTATTAAATAGGTTTGGAGAGAAAGCCTCCAAAAAACAAGTCTTAATCAAATCATAGGAAAATAACGAAGCAGTTTGGAAAGAAAAAGGCAGCAAAAAAAATAACAGAACACCTCTAGAACAAAGAACAACCTATGAGATTAGGGGCACTAGCCAAATTGTCCCAACTATCCAACATATATTTCAAATCCTCCTCCCACAAGAGCAGGTGGTTGTTCTTTTGTGCCATTTTTCCTACCAACATCATGTATTGCAAGGCTCTTTCTCTTCTTCTTCCTCTCAATCTTCTTGTAGATAGTCAACCACAAACTTGTCTCACAACTGTGCATTTATAACATTAGTTTTATATATATAAGATCTTTGTTTCACTTGAAGGTTCTTTATTTCTTTATATTTTGATATATGATGAACTAATATTTAATATCTATAAATACACTTATGTAGTTACTTGTATGTCATAATTGGACATGTTTCTCTATGTTAACCCTCAAAAATATATATCAATAATAATACATATCAATCTTCTATCTTGCAAATGCTTTTATGGATGCTTTCATAGAAATTGATTCCTTTTAGTGCACCACTTGAAATGTGCAATGGAAATTTTATTTCAAGAGAAAGAGATTGATTATTGTATTAGAATAAATGAATTAAATATCTTTAAACACAATGAAATAGCAACTGTTTCATTGACCCTAACAGAAAAGGATAAATTTGGGAAAGAATCAAATTTGAATTTAATAGGGATGATTTTTTTAACATGAACTTGTCTTCGTGTTTATAGAATTATCCCTCCCTAATTCAAATTTTTTCGGCTTTTATACATACAATGTTTCAATTATTTATGTTTCCTTGCATATTTGTAATCCTTTTGTAATGTTACCTCAATACTTTAAAACCACACTTTATTTCTTTGGTAAAGTTTCAATAGAATTTGCAACACTATAATTATTACAAAGTTACCATGGGGTCTTGAAGCCATGAAGGAAATAGTTATTGCTAGGTTTATAAACATTTCACATATTTCAATAATTATATTGTAAATTTATTCTTTAAAGTTAAAATTATACAACTTTTATAGTCAAAAAATTTTGGGCTTCACTTAAATATTTTTAACAGCTACAATTTAACTGCTAAACTGAAAAAATGCACATACCCCAAGTATAACATTTTTTATTCACATAGATGGAAAAAAATTATGAAAGTGGTGACACATTCCTCATTTTCATCACTTATTTTCTGGCATCTTTCTATACCTAATCATTTATTTAGGTCTTACCAACTCACAAATCTCACTAGTTACATGTGATGATTAACTTGCCAAAAAAATAGACTACACCATACACCTTCGAGATGGACACTTAAGAGACCAATTCATCCAAATTCAAGTCTAACTCTCATGCCTAACCTAAATCATTTTTTACAACATCTCCCTATTTTATTATACTTTACTATTTACTTATGATTTCATCTATGACATTTTTTTTTATGATTTATTATTTGAATAAAAGAATCATTTAAGTTGTACCAAATATAGCTATATAAGAAATCTTGAAATAATACATTCCTCATTGTTTTTTGAATTTTTGACTACACTTGTAAGCTCTTTGTATTGCAAATTTATAACCAAATTTTATTTAATCCTATTAGATTTCCATAATCCATTAGGCTAATTTTATATAATGCTTCTGGATTTGACTGTGAGTTTTTTTGCATCAACGTTTCGGATCTCACACTGTGATCCATCATTAGGATGATAGTAGAGAGCACCAAGAGAAAATAGATAATATTGCAAACCTGGCCACAATACAAATAGTGGGAATGGTGGGGAGAGGGAGAGAGAGGGTATGAGCGTAGGACAAGTGGTAGCTTAGGATAGGTAGATTAAAATATTAAAAAACTAAAACAAAAATGTACGCCAACAAGTTAAAAAAACACCAATGAACAATACAATATAAAATGAATAAGAGACACCAAGTAACAAAATATGAAACAAAAACAAAGAGACCTAAAAAATAGACCAGATAAAAATAACAATAAAATAAGATAAAATAAAAATACAATTCAAAATGAAAATAAAAGATAAATGAATCAAATAACTAAAATCTGTTGGCAATTGACACTCATCCAGTTTAGTTGTTTTGTCATTGATGGCAAAACACATCATTTTGGATTGGATGCTAAACTGGTACTCACCGATATTCATGATTCGGCAACTGACATTTAGGGAAACCGGCAAACTAGGAACCAATATATGAGGCCGACATAGGAGATTGATTCTGTAGGTTTACACGGTAGCAATTAGCGGCATCGAACACAAAGTTTAATGTATTTTTTTTTGTCTAGGCTGACATGTAAATAACTTGTAATATCATTGTAAGCCGACATAAGGCATTTATGTTTGTGATTGGGAAGGGTATTTAAGTCAACCCGGTTAGGTTGTTTTGGAGACATACATAGATAGATGGAATGTATAGTGATGTGATATTGTGCGAGCGATGTTGATCGCCTGAATGCAAATATAATATTTTGTAGTGAGTCTTGGTTCCTGGTTTAGAGGTTTGTGATGCGAAGTAAGTTATTGGTAAGGGAGGAAACAGTGAAAACAAGTATAGACAGTGCTTGAACCGAAACTCATCCAACATAGTAGATGCAATCTTTGAGTTTAGAATTTTGTTTGTAACTCCATATTTGGTGTTTGTAGTCAGTGAGGCTAATTTTGTAATGAGCAATATGCTCTAGGTTGTTGGCCTTTCTGCATGTGTAGGCCCCTATTGCAATATTTATTCATTTGGGCAGTGGATAGATATTGTGGGTCACCAATCCCACCGTGGTTTTTTCTCTTTGAGGTTTTCCACGTATAAATCTCTATGTTATGGTGTATGTTCTTGTGGTCATTTTGTTTCTACTTACTATTATATTATTTTATGGTTACCAGTTACTGAAATACTTTGTTAATAAGGTTAAAATCGATCTTATCGGTAGAACACTGATTCACCCCCCCCCCCTCTCAGTGTTCTTCGATTCCAACAATTGGTATCAGAGCTTGGTGCCTTGGACTAAGTCTAACATCTTAAGGAAGATCTTGAATCCAAAATCCATGGAGATGTGTATGGAGAAACAACTTAAAGTAGCACTTGAAGACTACGATGCTGAAAGAATGAAGAACTAGAAGTTGCAAGATGAGTTGAACTCTGCAAAGGAATTCATCCTTATCCTACAAGAGAGGCTATCATCTGCTCAAGCTAGAAGGAAGGAACTTGTACAAAATCAGGATGATGAAGAAAAGAATGCCCTAAAAGAACAATGTTAGAAGTTGAGTCAGGAGAATAGTGTCATGAAGAATGAAATGAAATCCCTAACTATGAGGATGTCCAAGGAGATTGATGACTGGAAGAAGAATGTAGAAAATATTGGCAAATCTCTAAAGGACAGATCTGAGGAATGCATTAGGATGGTACATGAGAATGATATATTGAGAATAGAGCTGGTGCAATCCCAAAATAATGAGCAGGATTTGGAAAGATTGATAATAGTCCTAAGGGGAGATCTAGATACTGCAAATGAATACAAAGACAATTTTAAGGACAGTTTTGCAAAGCTTTATGAGATATTGAAGGCTCAAAGGTGCAAGGGAGACACTAGAGGTCTTGTATATGAGCATGGAGAAAGCTCTGGTACTGCAAATGAATTTGAAGAAACTGACCAGAAGGAGAATCCACCTATTAATTGGAACTAGAAATCATCGGTAAGGCAACCCAATGCACATAAATCCAATGGTAGATTCTTTATTAGCAATAAATTTAATCATATGGGAAGACATTGTAGAAATAGAGCAAATCAGGATAATAATGCAGTTCCCGATCAATGTTCAAATTGTAATAAGTATGGTCATAGGACAAAAGATTGTAGAATGAATGTAAAATGTCATGCATGCAGAAAGTTTGGACATATAGATAATCAATGCAGGTCAAGGAATGATCAAGGATACAGTAAAGCAATTCAAAAACATATTGTCACTTGCTATGCATACAACAAAATAGGACATATTCCTAAATTATGTAGAAGCAAGAATAATTTGGTAGGAAATGATGAGAAAGGAAAATAGAAGGTTGATGATATCGAAAAGGAGCATGAGAAGAAATGGTTTAGGAAATCTGAAGATTAACTGGCAGAGACAAACAACTCGGGTACTCAATCAACAGAGCATAATGTTCCTGCATCGACAAGAGACTCATCCAGTAACTAAGGCATTAACCTTAAGGGGAGGCAAATTAATGATAGATCTTGCATTACCCCTAGTACTGGTGTGAAAGCTTGTTTCAGATCTTGGAGAAGTCAGTTTGAAGGTTTTCTAGTACTGAGATTATGGATTTTAAATCTGGTATGATAGGTCGGCACGCATTTATGTCAATATAAAATTAGAGTTTTCATAGAATAAAAAGGAAATGTTGGTTCATTTCTGATCTCATAGCATTAAGATCGAAAAAGAGTGAGTTTAAAGTGATTCTAGGTGATTAAGAGAATTGTAATGCATTTAGAGTAGATTTTCAAGAGCTTTCATTGAAGGTTGTGAAGTATTTTATTAGTTTTTGTGCTATCTTTTATTTGTAATGTCTTCTAGATCAGATCTTTCTCAGGTAGGTGTGGCTACCCCTATTGTTGTTGACATCAAGGATCGTCCATGCCTAATTTTCAAGCAATGCCCTCAGATTGCGAAGGTCGATGATTCAGTTAGTGCATTTTCTAGGGTTCCAGATGGAGTTCTATATAATAATGTTTGTGTATATATCCACTACACTCTGGAGGATTTAGGTTCTGCTTAAATCAAATCAATGCACATGACAAATCTACTGGACAAGAAGGGATCAATGAAACCAGAATTCCAAATTATGAAGAATCAGGAATTCACAAACATTTTGTAGATGCTGAAACTTGAAGATCAAATGATTTGGTATGTGCTGAGCCGTGTCCATGGAGAATTCATGTGGCTAGACCAACCTTACAAAATCACCAAGGAGACTATTCATCTAATCATCAATTTTCCCCAGACTGGTCAGACTCCCAGAAAGAAGAAAATATCTAACAATGAGGTGGAGAAGTTAACAGGTGCAACTTTTGACAACCAGTCAATGAGGATAAGCACTATCAGAGACAAAGTTGTTCAATTTGTAAGTATGATCATCGGTTACAAGGTAACCCAGTCAAACCAATTGAACTCGGTTTCCAGTTCATGCATTTACTATGCTCATAAGATGGTCAAAGAAAATGATAGGTATGATCTGTGTTAATGGATATGTGAAGAGATAATTTTAATCCTAGGGAATATTAAGGGTAAGAAGAAAGGTGTTTTTCGGTATGGTTACCTTGTTGTTTGCTTGATGCTTTTCTCTTTGAATGAGTTACCGGGATCTCGTAAAACATAGTGGGCATTTGATATGCCAGTAGGGAAACAAATAAAAAATGCTATAAGAGGTTTGGGACAGGACAAGGAGAGAGACTCCATTTTATGGGGTTATTTCAAATAATTATAGAAGACAATGAAGAAAAGAGAAAGAGTGCCTAAACATATTGTTGATAAATACTCTATAGAAATTTGCTTTATAGTGAAGAAGGATGAAACATTGATGGAGGTAGTGCAACCACGAAAGGTATGGATCACTAAGATGGACTATGAGGTTTATACTGAGATATTGGACTTATATGCCAAGACTCTTATTGATTCCCCGATTGATGAAGCTGAGAAAACCTTTGGGACAACAAAGCAAAAGGAATCCGAAGTTCAGATAGGTTTTAGCAGGAAGAGAAGGGAAGGAAAAATCAAGAATGTTAGGGAAGCTATGAATAAAATATCCTTTGAAATCAAATAGATCATTGGACTAGAAAAAGGGTCATCTCTGGCAACATCTCAGACTCCACTGGCAGCAACAACTAGCAAGGGTGTATTGAAGAGAAAGAAATTGAAAACTTATATTGTCCTTGTTGAATACGGTTTTGATACTGATGTTGTACCCCTAAAGATTCCCCAGACTTACCTCAAGATACAAAGGAAAAATCCCGAGGAAGGAAAGAAACAGAAAGTAAAGGTCGCCCCATCGGCAACCCCAAAGAAAATTTTGAAGGAGAGGAAACCCACAGAGAAGAGGAAACCGGTTAAGGAGTCTACTTCTACTCCTGACAAGAAGAATACATCAGATATAGATATAACTCTCGAATCTGGTAAGAGTATTGAAGTCATTCCTCTTCTCTCAATTTCTGAATTGATTTATTAAATAACTAAAGATGGAATTTTCAGCAATATCCTGCATTACTATGTACATATGGATGATAAGGAACAAATGGAGGTTGAGGAAGCAGTTTTTTTATACGTAGATATATATAAGAAAGAATTACTTGAGATTGAAAAAAAAATACTGGGGGATTTGTATAATAAGATAGATGGTAGGAGATTCTCTGCAATTGAAGAGGGTAAATATATAAAGATGCAGAAGTTATTGACTGTTTGTGGTGCTGTAACTGACGAGGAGATGTAGTAGTGTCTAGAATATGCAAATAAAACAATTTTCTGGAGCAAACACCGACATGTGAGTCTTATGGTAGGTAGAGTAAATGAAATAGTTAAGGAAACCCACGAGGCAAGGGTAAAATTCTTTGTAGATAAACCTGATTTCTATACTCCATCAGTATTCTCTCCTAGGTCTGGTATTCAAGAAATCTCAATTGATGGTAAGAGGAAGGTATATTAGGTTTGGATTCATAGGTTTTAGAACAGAAACTAATAGGGGATATTCCTCTAGCAGTATCACCTATACATAATATAAAAAAACTAGTAGTAACATTGAAGCTATGCATGATAAGAAGAATATGCCAAAACATAACATTCCAGATGTAGAGGTTATTGATGTGAATACAGACAATAAACAGGTTGAGGACATTCAACCTCCGACAAAAAATGTACATATAAAAGAGGCTAAGGTTGAGCAAGTTACCTCACCAAGTGGCAAAGCCACCGGTGCCAGTCAACAGGTTCAAGAGTCTAGTCATTCATTGTTGGCACTCAAGGCTCATCCGGTCAAGTTGATTTTGGACAGAGGAATATTGAGAAACTAAGTAGTTTTGAATTGATGTATGTTGTAGCTTAAAAGTTAAGGAAGGAAGGATCAGAAGACAAGAAAGTCATTGACCAGGCCATTCCGGTTCTGTAGCAGCTAGTTCCAGGATACACTAGTCCAGTAGCTAGCCTCTCTGGTAAGCTTAAGAGTTTGACTGAACACATTGCAAAAGAGTTTCAAACTCTAAAATATATATCAAACTGTTATTTAATAGAGAGGTACAATGCAGCTTGGAAGGTCACTTGTTACAATATGATCACTTCAGACAAGGTCAAAATGATAGAGCAACTAACAAAGATTGATGAGGCTCTTAATTAGCACAGTTGTATATATAGGTCTTGTACTAACACCGACAAACTTACAGCTAACCTGGAGGTAAAAATAAAAGCAACATTTAGGCTTGATTGGAACATCAACACTATTGATGGTCAAATTTTGGTTACAGAATTAGAGATATCAGCCTTGGAGAAATATATGGGCATATTAATCCGGCGAGCAAGGGAATTGAGAGGATTGGTTAGTCCTCGGTTGAACACTTTGTTACTTCATAAGTGGGAAAGTATAGAATTGATGAATAAACCCACACCAACAGATCTTACTGAAGAAGAACTACATCCCTACATTCTTAATTGGTTTGTATCTATTTTGGGAACATTGAAAACTGGTTGCGATACTTACTTAGGATTTTTGAAGTTTTCTTACCTGGATATATTCAAGTACATCTAGATCCGATATACACATTTTGATTTCATTCTTTCATTCATTTTCCCCGTCCTTTGTCATTGATGTCAAAGGAGGAGAGGTTGATGTGAAATTTTTTAAGGGACATAAAAAGTAATGTATAGCTCAGGGGGAGTAGGGTTTGTTTTGGTCATCAATTTTGGGAGGAACCAAGACAGCACTTCAGCGATCCATTTTTCACATGAGTGTTGCCATCAATGCCAAAGGGGGAGATTGTTCGAAATTGACACTCATCTATTTTAGTTGTGTTTTCATTGATGGAAACACACATCATTTTGGGATGGACACTTAACCGGTATTCATGATTCGGCAACCAATATTCAGGGAAACTAGCAAACTAGGAACTAGTATATGAGGTCAACATAGGAGATTGGTCTGGCAAGTTTACACGACAGCAATCAGTGACATCATTCATGAAGTTTAATCTATTTATTTTTGTCTAGGCCGACATGTAAATAGCTTGTAATATCATTGCAAGCTAACATAAGACATTTATGTTTATGATTGGGAAGGGTATTTAAGTTAGTTTGGTTAGATTATTTTGGAGACATACATAGATAGATGGAATGTATAGTGATGTGATATTGTGCGACTGATTTTGATCGACTAAATGCGAATATAATATTCTGTAGTCAGTCTTGGTTATTAGTTTAGAGGT
Organism: Cryptomeria japonica; assembly: GCF_030272615.1. Lineage (NCBI taxonomy): Eukaryota > Viridiplantae > Streptophyta > Pinopsida > Cupressales > Cupressaceae > Cryptomeria > Cryptomeria japonica. Next base: position 13,127 of record NW_026729277.1, read on the forward strand.
TTAGGATGCGAAGTAAGTTACTGGTAAGGGAAGACACAATGAAAACTAGTATAGATAGTGCTTGAACCGGAACTCATCCAGCATAGTAGATGCAATCTATGAGTTCAAAATTTTATTTGTAATTCCATATTTGGTGTTTGTAGTTAGTGAGGCTCCTTTTTTGATGAGCAGTGCACTCTAGGTTGTTGGCCTTCCTGCATGTGGAGGCCCCTATTGTAATATTTATTCATTTGGCCAATGGATATATTGTGGGTCACCAATCCCACCGTGGTTTTTCCTCTTTGAGGTTTTCCACGTATAAATCTATGTGTTATGGTGTATGTTATTGTGGTCGCTTCATTTCTACTTACTGTTATATTCTTTTATGGTTACCAATTACTAAATTACTTTGTTAATAAGGTTAAAATTGATCTCTCTCAATGTTCTTGGATTCCAACAAAAACAAGACAATAAATACAAATAAAATAAAGGCAAAGCAATTAAAGAGAAAAACCACAAAGCTAAAGAATAATCTAGAAACTAAAAAGATGATAAAAAAGGAAATAAAAACTAACAAAAGAATATGTGTATATATGTGCATGTGCGTGTGCGTTCCTGCATATACATACATGGATATAAATACTCCTTAAATATATAAGAGGAAAAAGTTCTGGACAAAACAATCAAAATAAACAAAAGAAAAGCCTAATAAAAGGGGAAGTAAAAGAAAAATTAAATTAAATTAAAAATAACAACAAGGAAATGAAAATAAAAATAAAATAATAAAATCAAAATAAAAGGCCAAGAGAGAACACACAAATGAATGAAGGAATGGCTAAAAAGAGCTAGCAAAAAATAAAAAAGAAAAAGAATTAAATATGAATATGTGTGTTTGTGTATGTGAATCAAACGAGGAATAAAAAGAAGACACCAATCCAATAACGAAACACAACAAGGGAGGGGGAAAAATAAAGAAAATGAGATGAAAGAGAGAAAACAAGAATCAAGAGGAAGGGGAGGCTGAGGATACCAACACAAAAGCCAGGAGATAAGGAAAACCAAGCGAGTCGGGGAAGACAAGAACCTAGGGGGAAAGGTAACCTCAAAACCAAGAAGCAGAAGGGAGAGAGAGGAGAAGAGGGGGGGAAAAAGAAAGAAAAACGATAGCGGGGGGCAGAGGTAAGCCAACTAGGGAGGAGATCAAGGATGGTGATAATGAAGCTTATTGATGCTAGAAAGAAACAATTTCCATGACATGCTTAAAATCCACCCCTCATCACGATTTAGGTTGGAGGGGTGGTTGTTGATTTCAATGGCCTCCTTTAATTTCCTCTTAAATAAATTATCTTCTTTGAACAAGATTTATGTGCTTTCCAGACAAATATGGTGCTTGGTGGATCTCAAGTGCTTACCAAGAGCAAATTTGAGTGAAATGTTCATGTTTGATGTCTACACAATGTTCCTTGATTCTAGTGCTAAAGGAACATCTTGTCTCGCCTATATAAGGTACACCACATGAACACGTACACAACTTTGTAGACTCCTAACTCCAAGATAATGTCCCTAGAGTCTTTGAGAGTGGGGGTCCAGTTCCTGACCAACGAGAAAGTTTTGAAGGCACAATGAAAACCTTTCTTGGAGAGGATTATAGAAATTTGATGGTAGATGCCTTCGATATAAGGTATGGAGATGAACGGAAGGTCTGAAGGAGGAGAGAGGGTAGAATGCAAGAAGAAATGAGATTTGGCTTGGTTAAGGGCTCTAGAGACATTCTTGTTGGAGAAGATGCAATGTAGATAGTCCAAATCTTGTTCTAAGTTGTCGCCATCACATATATGATAAGCCCTCAAGGCTAGGGTTTTGAGAACCCCAAGTTTTTGGCAGCGGTGGTGATGCGATAAGGAGTTGGTTCTTAGATTCCACTTTCATGGTGAAGGAGATGCAAGGGGATATGTTGTTGAGGTGGGACAAAAATCCTCCAACTTGGCCAGGCCTTGGGGCCAACACACATTGGTGTCATCAACATAACATTTCGATAACCTCAATTTAAGAGGATATAAGAAGAGAACAATTTCCTCAAAATTATCCATGAAGAGGTTGTCTATGATAGAGAAAGGGGGGAAACCATAGCCACCCCATCAGCTTGCTCATAGATCATGCCTTGGAGTGAAAAGAAAGTGGATCTCAAGCATAACTATCTAAATGAGCCTCTTTAATAAAATGGACAAAGTGGGAGGAATCTTTTATGGAGTCAAATATTCCCACGAGCGACGAGATGAGCTTGGAAAGGAAAGAAGCCAAATCATAGGTGGGTGATCCAATGGTATTGACAATGGGCCGCAAAGGAATACCCACTTTGTGAATTTAAGGAACCCCATAAATGGAAGGGGTCACTTCTTTAGAGGGAACGAGACACTTTTTGATAGCATCATTGAAGGAGGAGCCTGACACAATGGCCTTGACCTTCTTTAAAATTTTGGAGCAAGGATTACGAGAAAGTATTTTATAGTTGCTAGTGTTAGAGAGGAGGTCACATTTTAGTGACAAAGTCTTGCTTGTTCATGATGCTTGTGGCATTCTCCTTACTGGCTTTTGAAATGTGAAGATCATTATTACTCAATAATTTGTTGAAAGCCATAATTTCATCTTTGGGGATGTTACATTTAGGAGGCTTGGCACACCTAAAGGCTACTGCACAGTCTTGCCTAACTTCTTCTAGCAAATGAGAAGGAAGATAGCGAACCACATTCTCCATTTCTATGAAAAAGTCTAAATGCAAGATAGATCGGGGAGCAACAACAAAGACAAGACCTCTTTTCAAGAAGTTGAAGGCATGAGGATCCATATCCGTGCTGGATAAGTTTACTACCAACTTTCTCTCCCACGCATTAATTGGGAGTGGGCTAGGGGAGATGCTAGGGTGGGAGGAACAACTAGGGGGAGCCAGATGGACTTAGCCACAAGGGTGGGACACGAGTGAGGGGAAACTACCCCATCAGCAATGATGAAATAGGGATGATGCATGGGATTGGATGGAGGGGGCAGGATAGGCGAGAAACTTTATTTTAGAATTTAAAATTTTACTTCTACTATTGTTGATCCAATCCAACAACCAAACTCTAAAGCCCTCTTTATTCTCTGTGAATATTTGGACCCCAATTACACCTTTACAATTACAAAATTACTTCTAAATGAAAAATATATATAGTTATTTATGAAAGATACCAAAATCCACCCACACCTATGTAATTACAAAACTACTCAAGCACCAAAAGCTTTCTAATTTATTGATAAAAGGAAAAAACAAAATCATGGAACCATCTGGACAAGTACTCCTAATATTATATTGGGCGAGATAGGGATTTAAATTTATGTTGGACAGGAGGATATTTAAAATTCTAAACTTTTGTTTTCGTTTCTATGTTTGCTATTGTTCATCTAATATGTGCATCTTATCTAAGTAGGCATCTATTTCTTCTTATGTGGAAAGAAAAAAAAATAGTGGCCAGGTTTACTAAGTGTTTAGCGATGTGAATGCAAAGGGGCTATAACAATAGAAACATATTCTGATATAGCTACTTGATCAGCGTAGTTAGCAAATATTTTACATGGAGACACATTTGACCATCCATTAAACTTTTAGTTACATAAAAAATACACTCCTCGCCATAAAATTTTCCCTGAACCTGCTCCATTTTATCAAAATAAAATTGAAAAGAGAGAAGACAAATGGTGATGTTTTGAATAGGGGTTTTAAGTTCAATTTTTTTTGGCTTGATTTGGCATATATCTTTTTCTCCTTCTATAAGTTTTCTTTAAAACATTTTAAGTAAGAAATTTCATAATTTTCTAAGTAATTTATTTGAAAATGATGGTATATATAAATAAATTAAATGTGTATGTAGAATCATTTTATTTTATTTATATTTTTAATTTAAAATATTATTTTCATTTATTTAATAGTTATTTTATTTACTAAAAAATATTTTATAATTTGAATTATTGAATATATGTTTACTATTTTCTCATTTTATATAAATATATCTTATATAACAATCCATGTTTCCCTATCATTGTAAACACCTTTTCAAAATAATTCTAAAGCTAACAAAATTGTTAGGTAGGCTTGTCAATTAATAAATAAATAAAATTAGACTTACGCTAAACAAAATTAAACTCATGCTATGAAATGGATTCTAACCATGGTTAAACATTAGTTGTTGTAGTTGTTGTATGTTACTAGATTTAAATGTGTATGAGTTTTGAAATCAATGTTTTAGATCACACTCTATGATCCATCATTATAATACAAGAGAGCTAGGAGAGACAAAAGAGTATTAATTACAAATTAGGATCAACCTAAAATGGCGAGGGAGGATGGGAGGCGGCATACAACTCAAAGCAAAGGGGGAGAATTAGAAAAAGGAAGAGAAAAGTGGCAAAGAGAGGAAAATTTTGATAAATAAAAGAAGAGAGGGACAACAAGAAGAAACAAAAGTAAAGGCAAGAAGAAAATACTAAAGGTAGAATAGGCTAAGAAGGTACATGAAAATAAACAATTTGAAACAGTGATGATAATAAAATTAAAATTATTAAAATGGCATAAACTAATGAGTGAATAAACATGAGAAAATTGTTATTACCATATTAAAATGTAATATGATATGTATTAAAATATTATAATTATTTTGATTAAGGGAAAATGGGTTTTTAGGGGACCCAAAACCCCGTACAAAATTTTTTGAAGGGACCTAAAACCCTCAGATTTTTCACAGATCTGAAACTCACAAAGAAATGCTGTAGAAAGATAAAACATAGACAAATAGTAGCCTAGCCACGATCAAACACAATAGAAAAATAAATACATAACTAGTGGCAGCAGAAGAAGGCCTAAGCCACCCTAAAAGAAATTAGACAATCATAAAGATGGGGAAGAAGGCTCCCTCAACCATAACCATGAGCTTTATCCTGGCTCCCACAACCATATCCTCGAGAGTGTACCCACTATGGGCAATAAATTTTTCATTGTCTCTACCTCCAAAGGAAAAAGAAGTAAGAAGATAGCAGCAATTCCATCAAAAGCTCCCTTGTAGCCAAACAATTAAGTTTCATCAACTCACCAATAACACTTCCAAGCATATCTAATAGCATCTAAATCCAACTTAATAGGAGATAGGTCACCTCAAGCCACATCCATCTCCCTCTCCATAGAAGATAGGACTACCTCAATAGGAACAACCAAAGTAACCCCAAGATGTAGAAAATGGAACACAACCATGGGACAAAGACAAAGAGGGGCAGAAAAATCTTCATCATAAAGAGACCTAGGAGACAAAGATAAAGACATGAAAAACCAGACCCCATCAATAGATCTACATATCCTATTCCAATAATTGTTTCTCTCAAACCCTCATCTACAATCCATGATCTACATATTGTATTTGGTAGTCTAAGGGTTGCATGTCTTCTTCTAGCTTATCCATCAAGGAGACTTCCACTTGAGATCTTTGGTGTCTCTACTCATCTATTGTTATGGAATATATATCTTACTCACTCTCTTTGTCTTACTCTCAAGTGTTTTGAAGGTCTCCTTCGAGATGGTAAAATCTTCATCCTTCATCTGTTTATGCCTCCTTTATCTTTTCTCATCAATATGAGTTAACTAGATATGGATTTGTCCATGTAAAACAATAGGTAAAGTTACCTATTATTTTGAAGCTTCTTCTTCTTCTTATTTAAAAACCTATTGCTAAAATACCTGATATTCTTTAAATATTTCCTCTTCTTTTTATTGTTCTTTATTTCTTCAAGGCATTTCTTCTTCTACTGTCTACTTTTCCTCCTAAAGCGTCTACTCTTCTTTATCTTATTTTATATTTTTGTGGATTTTTCTTTCACTCCTACTTTGTAGCTACTTACCTTGTGTGTTGGAATATCTCTGATCATGGACATTCACTCCTTTACATTCTAGTTCATTTAATAGATTTTGTGCACTAGGAAAATCATGCTCTAAGTTTATTTTCCTCACATATTACAAAAAGGTTTTGTGGTGTCTAGTATGAACAAGGTTAACTCTTGTTTGAGTGTCAAGTCTATGCAAAGGTTGGCTTGTCTTCCTAGTTCCTCATACTTTAATGCCTTATTTTATTTTCTATATTGGATTTAGGATTTCTCTTCACATTCCAACATAAGAAATCTATTATTATATTTCATCACTTTTGAATTCTCTTCCATCACATTCATCTTCTATTTTATCTACTTTTACCCTTATTCCCTTTTTTTTATTTTTCCTTTCAAGGGAACAATTGTGTTCTCTTAACTCACATATCCTCTCTAGGGGCCATCATCCTAGCAACTCATCATTATTAGTCTTCATCCTTCCTATGATTGGGGTATGATGCTACTAGTCATCAACAATCCCTACCTACTATATATTATTCTTCTTTGAAATGATTATACTTCTCCTAATTACAATATCATCTCAAAGAGGGGCAAAATATAGGCACTAAAATTTGTCCCTTCCTAGCCACACTTAAATTTAGTCTATCCTTTAGTTAAAAAAATATTAGTTATTTAATTATTTTACCTTTGTTCTATCCCCTTGATTACATAAATATTTGTTATTTATTTTTAATTAATTAGGCAATTCACCTTTATAACTTTATTCTTGTCCACTTCATCTTAGCCCTCCAACTTGTTCATGTGGATTATAATCTAAAATTTATGTCATGTGACAATTTTACCCTTCACATGTCTAACTAAGCCTTGTCCCATTCATTGAACCTAGACACCGTACCAAATGTCAAACTAACCTTATATCATATACATTGATTTCAAACTGATTCTCTATATTCTATCCATTCCCATAAATATATTTCCCTCTACCTAATCTTAAATTTGGATTCTATCCATCATATGACACTTTTCATAGACTATAAATTTGATCATAACCCTAATCCTCCTTTAATTTTATCCATCCATCATCAATCAACCATGCCATTAATCTTTCCTCTTAAGAGTTTTATATCTAGAGGCCTCCCACCTAATCAATCTAGCTAAGCGAATCTATCAAGCTCATACTATCTTTTTCATATCATTATCATTGCTATCTTGTATAATGAACATTGGGAAAAAATGGTCCTGGTTCTATTCTTTCTGCCCCATAATGAGTATTTTGAGGAAAAAATCTTAAATATGCGATATAATTTTTTCTTTTGGCTCAATTCTTCTCCTTAGCCATCTCACAAGAATGTTGAAACTCCATTTTTCAATCATTGATATAATCACTTTGTAATCAAGGATAATCAATCTATAATTGATCATCTTGAGTTACTCTATTAGTGTGAACTCTAATCAAAGATGGTCGAAATAAAATTCACTAGCATTGAGTCACTCTCATTATTGATGGTCACTCTAAATCATGAGCATGCGATGTCATCACATCTCTATCTACAATGTCCCAAACTTTATAACCAAAATCTCAAAATAATAATTAACCTAGATATCTATAATATTGGGATTCATCCTATGGTTCACACAATAAGTTTATTATATCTAAGACCAAATGCCTACAACTATCCAAAAAAACGTATACAAAATAGAAATTAAACTAATAATACCATAAAACAATAATTTTATAAAATATTTGAAGCATACATCACTCATCTCTATAGAGTGCCCATTCAAATGTATCATACACACACCAACAAATAAATCATCAACATCATTATCATTACCAAATAAAATGCACTACATCAACATTATTAAAATAAATCATAAAAATTGAAATTCCATGCATCTAAAACATAAAAGAAAATTTATAACACTCAAGATGAAGAAAACAATCTTATGTTTGTGAATGATATCATAGAATCTATTTACTGCATTCCTTAAGAATAGTAGTTCTTATTTAACAATAGTTTTTTATTAGGGTAAAATAGGTTTTCATGGGACCTCGAAACTCATACAACTAGAAAGCTGCCAACAAGAAATGAGCTAGCCTACTCAACAACAAATAACAGGTTTTAAAAGGACCTAAAACCTTCTGGACCTACGGGCATCCAGAGCCCAAACCCAAAGACTGCACAAACCAAAAACAAAAAATTAGTACATCCACATGTGACCAAACACTAGGAAAACCTTACACATAAGACATTAAAACACAAGCTGGCACAAATACATGATCTAAATCAACAAACACTAGACCATAAAATGCAAGGAAAAAGGGTTTTAACATGAACCCTCAGCTAACAAAAAGGGTTTTCCTAGGATCCCATAACCTATAATAGAAGCTCCTAGCCTCAAAATATCACACAGCCAAAACCTAACCACAAACAAACAATGGCCAAACTAGGCCCTCGAAAACTACTAGTAACTAGCTAGTCCCAGAAAGAACCTGAAAACATAGGGATTTTTGTAAGCTCCCTCAACCTTGAAAGTGGGTTTTACAAGGCTCCCATAACCTTCTAAGACCCAGAGAAAAGCAACATTTCCTGTATGCACAATTTGGCCAAGAGGGTTTTTATAGGCTCCTAGAACCAACAAACCATTCTAGGACATAGTGATAAGACTGTGAACCCAGAACCATCTATGAAGAACACCAAGAGGGTTGAGAATAGCTCCCTCAACCCTCAACACAAACTGCAATAACCAACATGCTCCTCCACACCTACTCTCCACCTCAATAGGAGAAAGTGCCACCTCAATAGGAAAAGAAGGAAAACAGGTCGACATGAAAGTGGGTTTTACAAGGCTCCCAAAACTCGCTGAGGCCCAGAAAATAACATGTAGTCCTAAGAGAACAATCTGGCCAAGAGGGTTTTTATAGGCTCCGACAACCAACAAATTGTTCTAGCAAAAAGGGATAAAACCGTAAACCCAAAACCATCTGTGAAGAAAATCTTGAGGATATTGATCGACTCCCTCAACCAGCAATGCAAACAGTGCTAGCTCAGAAAATCCCCAACACCTACTCTCCACATCAATAAGACAAAGGGCCGCCTCAATAAGACAAGAAGGAGAGTAGCCCAACTACCTTGGAAACCTCAGTCGGAAATCTAGTCCAAATGTATTAGTGACATTGTCTCTGTTTACTTCTCTCTTTCTTCTGCAATTCTAATTTGTTTTTGCCACAAGACTTCATCTAGTTTGTCACCATAAGCTCTCTGTTATCTGATTCCATCTATCCATCAGGTTTATCTGGCAGGTCCTTCTGCAAACTCATATCACCCTCTGGTATAACCTTTGCAACTAGTTCTATTAGATATTTCTTCAAGTCACCTTCCGATATAACTTCTGCAACTGGTTTCTTAGTACTGCAAATTTTCTCAAGACTCGGATTCTTCACTTCCTTCACTTTCTCCTTCAAAGAAATCAATGTGAACTTTTGCCCATGCTTCTCAATAATGACTAGGTTTCTTCTATAGTCATAAATAGCTTCTCTATCAAACTACAAAGGTTTTCCCAACAAGATATGACAAGCACTCATAGATACCACATCACACAAAATCTCATCTCTAAAAGGCCCAATATTAAAATTCACTAAACAATGCTCCTTTACTTATATCTTTTGATCATCTTGCAGCCAACTTACCTCATAAGAACAAGGATTCTCAAGACTCTTCAATCCAAGCTTCACAACCATCTCCTCAGATTCCAAATTATCAGTACTTCCACTACCTACAATAACCTTGCAACACTTACCACCCGATTTACACATAGTCCGAAAAATACTCTTCCTCTGAGTAGATCCAGTATCCTTTCTTCTAAACATAAGGGATTCTCCTTGCTCCAGTGCACAGTCAGATCCAGTACCTTCACTTTCCAGTTCCTCATTTTCCACACAACTTCTTGACATTCTTTGCTTACATTCATAGAATCTATGTTCGGTTTATCCACACTTGAAATATTTGCTAGGAAACTCTCTACTAGTATTGCCAGTGCATTTCCTATGTATCTTCTATTCTAGTTCTTTACTCCACTTAGGTTTGTATTTGTCTTCCTCAACCGGTTTCTTCATAATGTCACTCATCTGTCCCTTGAATTTCTCCTTCCCTCTATTTGGTTGTCTTGTTCTCATCTTCTCCTCGGCCTTCAAAGCATACTGGTAAGATCCTTCAACTATGGAAACCCTCAACATACTCATCTCATCTTGAATGTTAAAAGCAAGTCCATTTATGTACCTCACCGCCTTTTCTCTATCCATCTCTCCATGTCTAGATCTAATCACCACCTTGTAGAATTCTTCTGTATATTCCTTCATGGTCATTTTTCTCTATTTCAGGTTCTGCAACTTCTTGAACAACTGCAAATCATAGTCTCTCAGTATGAACTTGGCCTTCAATCTTGCACCCATCTATCTCCACCAAGTGATCTTCAATTCACCATTCTCCACTCCATCTTTTTGCAACTCCTTCCACCATAAGGAATCATGCCCTTTAGACTTAGTCTGTGCCAAACTAGACTCTTTATGGGTCTTTGACATCCTCAAACTTAGAGTAATCCTCCAACTCTCTGATCCAATCGATTAGATCCTTCGAGTTCAGTGTTCCAAAAAAGTTGGAAACTTCAACTTTATGAACTTTACTTGCTTAGGCCACTGCTCTCAGGAATCTTTCCTCTCTTTCATCTTCTGGTCCTTCAAATTCTTCAAGCTCTTCACCGGCTTCTTCATATTCATCCTCACATTTAGGGTTTCTTCACAAACCAGCCAAGGTGTTTTGTATTTCATTCCTCACTTCATTCTTGAAGTCTTCCATCATGTGTTCTACCCTTTGAGGGTTTGTCCTTCTAGGCGGCATCTCCTCTTCCACTTTGGTGAACTGCTTCAACTCGACAATCTGACTACCAGTTCAATTGCCTCCACTCGACAATCTATTGAACACAAATGCAACTTTCTTCCAATCAACGATCTATCTACCCAAAGGAATGCCTCAATATTTGCTAACAATTCTTACACCAGTCAGTCCATAACCAACTCTGATACCACTTGATGCAGCCATAACCGGTAAAACCCTCAAAGAGAATCAATCAGATTATGTAGCAAGAGTAACAAAATGAAAGCAGTAAGAAGACATAACAAGATCACATAAAAATATCATATTATTACTTTATAACTTTCGGCAACCATCCAGTTATCATCATATAATCATCAAAGAACATCCGGTAGTTAACCGGTTACATGCAGTGCTTAAGCTAAATACAATCCAATCGGGACCCTAAGAATCAACTGGATCACAAAATGTGAATAACAATCCTTATTCTCAATTCTACTTCCTTTTCCCCTACAATTGATTACATAATATCATATTTATACCCATCGAAACATATTCAGGTCGACCTCATAAGATTATATTTACCAATACAGGAAAATGAAACGTGTAACTGGGTCAGCCCTAAGAATTGAGGAAATATTTCTGGAAAATAACAACCAAGAGGTGTAGTTCATAAGGAAGGTCGGCTAGACACCAAATAACATTGGAGAAGACCCAAGATAGATCCACATGCTACGAATTGCACCGGAAATGGAGGAAAACCAACTGGTAAGCACAAGAATTGTCCCGGAACCTAGAAACCGTCAACTAAAAGCGATAACTGACTAGAAAAGAACCCAAGTGAATTGAAAATATGGAATTAAGTAGATGAACCAGTCTAAAAATTGAAAAATAAGATCTTCCATGAAAAGAAAGCAACTAGTGGTAAGACCACAAAAAACTACTCAAAGAACTAGACAAGAACAAAACTGAAAGGAAATATTTTTGTTTGATGCAAGATTGCTCATCAACTAAGGATGCTCCTACATCACAAAATATAAAGGTTCATGATAGTACTGAGTTGTAAAAGTTCTTGGCAAAGGGAAAATTTTGTAACAAGCAATGATGGTGTATTTAAAAGGGAAAAGTCACAAAGGACTATTGTATAAACAATGAGACAAGGTTATTTATGATAGTCATATGCCCAAGGCATGTTGCACAGAAGAAGGATAGTCATATAAAAGTCTCAAAACTTAATAAAAGAGAGGTAGTGGAAGACAATCAAAGGAGGAATCAATTCAATGATTGATGTAGATATGCAATGCTAGTCTATGGAGAGAAAGTCCATAATTTAATCACAAGATAGTCAAAGGAAGATCCCTACTTGACAACAAAAAAAAATACAGATCAAGGAACCCTTTAAAGAGATAGCATAGCATCATGAGGATCTGATGGTCAAAGAGATCTATGAAAGAAAATAAATCTTTCAAATAAGGGAAGATTGACATCATAGTCAATAGTGAAACAAGAAGATACATATAGATCATAGATGATACTTTTCCTTTTAGATCATAGGGAAAGGTAAAACATTTGCAGTCATTGCAATTATCTCTTCAATGGAAGTATCTATAAGGGCTTTTGATAGTATATAGCTTGATGGAAGGACTTTGAGAGGGTAAAGAACATAAAGATAGCGAAAGCATAATAAGGAGTCTGCATGAAGATGAAAACAAAATACAATCAATGATAGCATTTCCTTCTAAGATTAGGCCTTCGAGTCACACAAGAAATGCAATCACAAATGAAAGCATAGAGAAGGGTTTTATGAGATATATCAATTACAATTTAAGAAAGCATTGGAAGAGTCTTGATTGTCTTGATTACACAGAGACGTATCCCCATGATTCTCCTCATTCTATGCCTCCAATATTGGCAGCTATTCAATCACCTCTAGCTACTAGTTTGACAGAGGTTTTGGCTTATTCGAATGCTACCTAAAATTATCTTCAGCAAGTTCTTCCTTGTCCTCTTGATGAGTGAGATATCATATTATCAAACATTTATCATTTGTTTGTTTAATCTCTCCTTGATCATGATGACAACATTGAGGACACTTGCCATCTCTCCAATGTCAAGTCACATCGAGATGCATATTTTTTTGGTTTGGATTTCTTGTTTTCTCTTATCCACTCCATTCTATTATCTTGCCACATCCTAATTCACATCTGAAAAAAATCTCACACTTCAGTGGTCACTATTCTTGAGTCTTGTATGGCAAATTTGCAGTCCAACATTAGATTGGAGAAATATGAGTATTTTTTAGAACCATTCATTTTGATTCCTTCATACATTTCACTTGAGTGGGAAACCAGTAGTTTTATAGCTCGAAGTTTCTATCTTCCAAAAGAAAGAGGCATCATTTGTTAGAAAGGATCCTACTATAGCATTCACCATGCTACATTTTGTATTGACATTCTTTCTTTTCTTTGTGGATGCACAAATGGGTATTTATCCTATCTTTTCATTTTAATTTTCAATTTCAGTGAAACCTTCTTTGGGTGAAGGATCTTACAACATATAAGATTCCATGCAGAGTTAGTGTATTTTTTTATGGGGGGTTTCGTTCCCACTGGATTTTCCCACTTTCCTCTTTTCTCCTTTATTCTTTAGTCTCCTTTGTTAGACTTAAGGGGAAGTGTTAGCATAATCTACAAACTTGATTTATCAGTTTTTTTTCGATAAGAAGCACCACAACATGTTTTTATTTATGATTTAGGGGAAGTTGCTATTGCATCTTGATTTATCCATGATTTATCATTAAAATATATTTATTGCTTGGTTTCTAAGTTAATTAAGGAAGATATCAAGATTTCAATCTATTGTTTCTAGATTTGTGGCTTTCCTCTCTTCTTTATTCCAAATCTCCCCTTTCTTTTCCTCTGTTTTATGCTGTCACAAAGACTCTATATATTGGAAGTCATTCATGTAAATTAATTAATGAGTTAATGAAATAGTTTTATTCTCATTCTTTCTCTCAAATTTTCTCTCTATTTTGCGAGTTTACTTCTTTCTTTCTAGCTAGGTCTTACTGTGTTGTGCAGGTTTAGATAAAATTTTATATGGTATCAAAACACAAATTTTACAGATCTGATACAATGATCGATACATAATATTTTGGTTTATGGAATGAGCTAAGAGAATGTGACACTCCATTTCCCGTTTGGAAGCAATACAAATTACTGATATTGGCATTAGAATTTCTATATTAATTGTGTCTCCAAATACATGTGGAGGAAAAGATATAGAGACATCCAAAAATATGAGGTATCACATATGGGGTATCACATATTTATTTTATACATGGAAACAATTTTTTTAATGCTATGAATGACCTGTTCTTGTAAATTTATTGGTTATTTGATAGTTCTTCCATATGATGAAAAGGATGTTTCATGGCATTTGAAGAGAGAAAAGGATAGGTATTACCATACTCCACCATTTGATGTAGGCATGGTAGAGATAGAGTCCATGCCATGGACCACCATTCATGAAGGCATATTGAGCATTGTAGATTGTAGGATCTTTGTTAATAAGGAAAAGTACAAAGCAATCCATGGTAGATACAAAGGAAATATAGGACAGTGACCTTGAAGAGATGCGCCCTAAGGAAAGTCTTCTTCAATCTATTTTATTCTCCATCTATCTAATTTCCCCTTCCACAGTGATAGTTTTATTTACTAGATGAAATTTAATGTGGTTACAAAGTATTGTCATAGAAGTGTTATTAATGATTCTTTCTTACCATGGGCCTAGGTTTGAGATGAGTTACATTGAAGAATAGATACCTTCCCTTTGATGAATAAATAATATTTTATGTTCCATAGTTTCTATTCTCTAAATAGATAAGTTTGAAAATGATGAGTATAGAATTAAGTTAGTTAGGGTGGTTACAAGCATATCATATGCTACGTTATGCATGTCAAAATATCATAAAGTTTATAATCTATCTACTCTTCTCTATGATAATAGATTAGCACAATGTTTAACATAAATTGACATGATAAAGCATATTATTGCTTTAAATAATTTATAGAGCCTACAAGGGATTGGAGATGTTGAGGCAAGAATAATGCATATAAGATATTTATAAAGATTTATGATTGTTGTTTGCAGGGAGACTATAATTTGAACTATTCAAGCCATAATATTAAGGTAAAGGTCTTATTTGTATAAAAGAAATTAAATAAATTATTTGGTATTAATTCATTACGGGTTATATTGTTAATGATGCTAAGAGGGTTTGAAATCATGAATCAAAAGCAAACATTATAAAAGATTGAATCATTAAAATCGGTTAGGGATTTGAAATAAGTGGAGAATATAAGAAACTCATTCTATTAATTTTTTTGTGATGTAAATTATTTTTGAATTATTATTTTAAATATTAAATGCATTTTGTTTTCAAGCCCATCATTGTAATATGTGATGAGGGCTTCAAGGACTCACATGAATCATCAAAACGATGGTGTAATATGGTCAAACTAGAGATTGGTGGCACTAGAGGATGGAGTATTTCCATTATCTCAAGCTAACTTCTTACTTTTGAGATGGTGTTTTATATGAGAAGCAATTTTTATTTCTTTCTTCCATTTCTTCTTTACTGCTAATAGATTTGAAAGTTACGTATAATGTGAAGTTTATTTTTAAGACAAGCAAGGGGTTTGGCATGTTCAACTCAACAAAGATTGTAGCTCAGAGAGATCATGAGACTATACTCAAGAATTATACTCTTATGAAGATCAAGAAACAACTTGATGGAATCTTGTGTATACATATCTCAATGTGAATTGTTGTCAAATAATTTTATTTAGGCTTCATCTCTCATTTTATCATTCTCTCATTATTTCTCAGTTTTCACATGCACAATCAACTTCCCACAAAATAAACATTGAATGGATAGACTCATTGTTAAAACTTTGTTGTGAAGTGATTTTTCACCTCTCACGTTGATTGCCTATGTTGGAAAAATGCTTACACACTTTTTATAGAAGAATGAAAAAGTGGTTTTGATGTTGCTTGAAGGAATATAAGATAATAATGAAAAAGATATATATAAATTTAAATTATCTTAAATTACATTGATTTTCTTCATTGAATTTTTTTGATGCATAAGCAGTCTAGATTCTATTAATTAAGAGAAAAGATACGCTATTCACAAAAATATGTAAGCGAATATGAGATCACCCCTTAGATTTTAGATCGACAGAGCCCAAAAAATCCAACAAACATGGGCAACGCCTAAAAAAATAACAAAAAATTACATAATAATGTCCAGTAGGAAGCTTAACCAATCTCTGTGGGAGGCAGAGGTGGATCCTTATCATATTTAAGACCCCATAAATCAATGCAGTCTAGGACATCATCCGAGAGGGTCCTTGGAACCCTCAACCTCCTTAGTATTCTCTTCACAACATGTAGGGGAAATGGATAGAGCCAAGCGAGGAAGGGCCTTAGACAAATTGGGCTAGGTATTGTCATTTCCAGTGGGCCACCCACTACCACCACTAGCAGGAGGAGCAACACCTCCAGAACCCCAGTCACCAGGAAGAGGAAAAGGGGAATGCGAATGGTGTAAATCCTGACCATTAGACCAGCGGCAAGCATTAGGCCACAGGAAGAAGAACTACACCCACGATGCCGCCTAAGAGGTGACGATTGACCCCTTGAAGAAAGATGATCAAGAGGCACTCTAGCAACTATATAAGGGGTGTTTCCTCAATGCTCTAAAAGCTCCTAAATGTGGGCCACCTCAATGGTGACGTTGTTGGCTTGTACTTGTATCTATAACATAACATTATTACATATACAAGTTTTAGCATAAAGCAAAACTTGCATATCAATAGAGTTGTGAGAAAATAAAACAACATTTTTGTCTTTCCATAAGGCAAAGAGAATTTATATCCTGAAAGCATGCCATATCTGGGTGAAGGAATGAGTGAGGCTAGGAGGGTCCCTGAGCAAGGCCATGCACTAGGAGAAAGGCTTAGGCCTAAAAGTTCTTAATAAATCATGAATCTATCTCCAGAAACTCTGAGTCTGACAACAATACTAGAAAACATGCATAAAAGACTTTTGTTGCCCATAAAATGGGTAGTGAGGATC
Source organism: Cryptomeria japonica (assembly GCF_030272615.1). Lineage (NCBI taxonomy): Eukaryota > Viridiplantae > Streptophyta > Pinopsida > Cupressales > Cupressaceae > Cryptomeria > Cryptomeria japonica. Next base: position 30,019 of record NW_026729277.1, read on the forward strand.
CAAAACCCCTATGCGCCACAGGCGAGAGCCAACAGGCAAGCCTTGGAAAAGAATACACAAGGCAAAGTGGGTAAGTTTTGGGTTCACAATGATAGACTAGATGCCAAGAAATCTACGTCGCCAAGTGGTAGTAGTCGACTGCAAGTGCCATCATATGTTCAAAGCTAGCACCATAGGAAGATGCAAAGAGAGTCATCTATAACCCAAAGAGGGTTTGTATCAGGAAAATGAAGTCTGAGGGTACCACATCTATTCTTTCAACCAGGGCCTCATAGAGTGAATGCCCAACTTGTGAAGCATATTCACAAACAGAGTCGGTAACACAGTGTCAAACATCTATCGATCTGGCCAAATGAGCTGAAACTGTACCCGAAAATCTTCCCAAGAGTGAATGCTCATGGAAGCTCTAGAAAAGAGATCTTTGGAAGTATGAATGCCATGCTTGTGAAAGCTTAAAGCACAGACCCCAGGGACTTTAGTAGCCACCCATGTTTATTTGAAATTTCCTAGCAAGAGAAAGGCGCTTTGTGATCCAATAAAATAATTTTTCTCAATTCTAGTAAGGACCGAATTCCACAAATCCACTGGAGAACCTTGAAAAGGCAAAAGGGATACGTAGGAATCTAAAAACTTCAACATGATCTAACCACTTCCAGTCAAACTGGAGAAGCCACGAGGGAGCCAAAAGGAAGGGCTGCCTATAGCGTTGTGTCTTGTGCCATTGAATGGTAGACCCAGAGGCCAAACAAAAGATATCAACACAGCAAAGGGTCTCCCGAACATTCTGTTCATCTTCAATGAGAGTTAAGAAGGAATCATCAACGAAGTGTCCATTGGTTAATTTAGATGGCAAGTTACCACTATTGGAAGTTGAAGTCCAATGGACTCCTTCCTTGTTTGCTGGCAAAACTCTTGGCTATTCATATTCTCTTTGCAAGCTCTTTAAGAGCTGATTGTAATTCATTTCTAAAGGTTAATTGTTGGAGCTGATTGCAGTTGTGTATATGTAAACCAGATTGGTGAATAATAGAGTGATTCCCCTACTTCAAGTGTGGATGTAGGCAATTGCCAAACCACAATAAATCTGTGTGTCTCAATGTTTGTGTTGTGTGTTGTTAATTCTATTTATCTATTGTTTTCAATTTGATTTTTCATCCTAACAATTGGTATCAGAGCGAGGTTAGATCATTGTTTAGATTTTGGTGTTTGCATTTCCAGAATCATGGAAGAATCAAAGATAGAGAAGTTCTCCGGTCAGAGCTTCGGATTATGGAAAGTGCAGATGGAGTCTTTGTTGATAAAGCAAGACCTTTCACTCGTGGTTGAAGGGAAAGCAAAGAAACCAGCTGGGATGGCTGATGAAGATTGGGAAAAATTGGACAAGAAGGCGAGAGAAACAATTTTTCTCTCGCTATCCAATAATGTTCTCTTCAACATCACGAATGATGCAACAACAAAAGATGTATAGGATAGACTCTCAGCCATGTATGAAATGGCATTGACTGCAAATAAAGTTTTTATTATGAAGCGCTTGTACAAACTGAAAATGAAGGAAGGTTGTGCTATGGCAAACCACATCAATGAATTCAATACATTGATTAGTCAAGCAACTTCGGTGGGGATGACACAAGATGATGAAAGCAAGGCTGTTTTGCTATTATGTTCTTTACCAAGTAGATGGGATGGTGTTGTAATAGTAGTTAGCACATCTATATCCAGTAAAAAAGTTAGTTTTTAATGATGTAGCAGCTACTTTTCTCAGTGATGATTTGAGAAGAAAGAATGATGAACCTTCATCCGGTGAAGCCTTAATGGTGGTCAACACTGATAATTGAGGTAGAAGTCATAATAGAGGCAAAAATAATTACCACAAACGCTCAAAATTAGCAAAGAGATTGAAGTCTAGAAACAGAAATGGTGAATGTTGGTTTTGTGGCAAAGCTGGTCATGTGAAAAAGGATTGCAGAAATTTTAAAAGAGCACAAGAGATAGTGCGGGACAGCTAAGTAAATACAATTTATGATAAAGATGATAGTGTTTTAATCCTTTCAACAATTGACAATACTCCAAATTCATGGGTGCTTGATTCCAGTGCCTCCTATCATGCTACCTCATGTCTTGAAGCATTCATTAACTACCATGAAGGTCATTTTGGCAATGTTTTCTTAGGAGATAACAAAGCTTGTGAAATTACAAGCAAAGGGGATGTATTGCTGCCATTAGAAGGTGGTAAAACATGGCTGCTCAAAGATGTTCACCATGTCCCAAAATTGAAGTGAAATTTGATATCCGTTGGATAGCTCTTTGGTCAAGGTCTTAATGTTAATTTTCTCCCAGATACATGGAAAGTAACACATAGTACCATGCTGATTGAAAATGGTAATAAAATGGGAAGTCTATACATATTTAAGACTCATGGTGAAGTGGGAGTTGCAATGGTGATTGAGGACAACAAAGCGATCTTTGGCATCAAAGACTTGGGCACATTAGCAAGAAAGGACTCCATGTTATGCATACAAGAAATCAGCTACCGGGCCTCAAGCTTGTTGACTTAGCCTTTTGTGAACATTGCCTTTATGGCAAACAAAAGAGAGTCAGTTTTTTGAAAGGTGGGCATGGCACAAAGACAACACCGCTGGAGCTTGTATACTCGGATGTTTTTGGACCGACTGAGGTAACCTCCATTGGAGGAGCTAACTATTTTATAACATTTCTTGATGATTGTACAAGAAAAGTATGGATTTATATGATTTCTAGGAAATCTGAAGTGTTTTCAAAATTTAAAATTTTCAAGGCTTTAGTTGAAAATCAGATTGGGCATAGGATTAAATGCTTACAAACCGATAATGGTGGGGAATTTTGTTCACGTGAATTTGATGATTTTTGTGCTGATAATGGGATTAGAAGAATCAAGGTTGTTCCTTTCACTCCTCAAGAAAACGATGCAATCGAGAGGATGAATAGAACAATCCTTGAGAAGGCACGATGTATGTTGTCTAATGCAGGTTTAGGCAAAGAATTTTGGGCAGAAGTGTGTAACACAGCAGTATATTTAATCAACCAAAGTCCATCATCTAAATTGGATTTTGGTATTCTGGAAGAGGAATGGCAAGGGAATAGGATTTCATATTCTCATCTTCATGTGTTTGGATGCGAAGCCTTCTCACTAATACCCAAGGAAAAGCGAATGAAATTAGATCCAAAGTCACTGAAATGTATCTTTGTGGGGTATGGAGAAGAGCAGTTTGGTTTCAGATTGTGGGATTCAGTTCACAAAAGGATTGTTCACAGCAGAGATGTAGTCTTTCATGAAACCTCCTTTCCCATAATACAAGATGCAAATAAATCAGAGATAGATTATGTCCCTATGTCTCTATTTCAGAATTCGACTACCAACGTTCTGCCTCTAGTCTCTCATTCAGTGGGAGCTCCTATGACATCTACATCAATTGAATACAATTCTCAGACTGAAAATAATGAAGTGAGTGTTGATAATGTTTGGTCTTCATTTAATTCAAAAATTGGAGGTTTGCAAAATAGAGAAAATCCTCCCCAAAATAGCAATGATGTCGCAAGAAATTTGGAGGAACCATGGTGGTCTGAAATTCCACTAGTTACTGTAGAGCATACAACACTCTATCCACCGCATTGTGAGTTATTTTCTCCATGCCATGTTGCACAGCCATCACACGCAACACACTCACTGCAATCACCATCTTCCCCACACCCCGTGAGCTCCCTGCAGCTTCCACACCCCGCAGTCTCCTCTCCTTCTCCCTGCGGATTCTCTGCAACCTCCTCTCACTCTTTGCGGGACTTGCCAACACTGCAGGCTCCCCATGAACCCCCCACAACGTCCTTCCCCTCTGCACAAGCTCTCTCCCATGAGCTCCCCGCCTACTCTCATGCCATGACCTCTCCACCACCCCATCCCCTGCACTCACCTGCTGCTACGGGGTCTCTACCACCATCGTGCATCCAAACTGCCAATGGTGATGTGGTAGTCCCCTCCCGTAGACCCAGCTCCCTGCACAAACAATCATTGTAGGCAGAGCACGATGCTTCTATAGGTTCATTTTCTCGCAAATTCCCTGCACACAATGTGGACAAAAATCCACAAGTTTTCGCATACCCTGCAGATAGGAAAACAAACAAGGATATTAGTAGAGACATTAATAGTGGGAGCAATGTAAATGTACATAAACAAGGAACACATAATGGTTCTACTACTCCAGCCAAGAGTCAATTGAGGAAATCAACCAGATAGAGACGACCTCCTACAAAGTTCCTTGATTATGATTTACTGTTTTGTGAAGAGACAAAACCTTCTTTGCTCATCTTTGATCAAACAGAGCTTGCAACATACAAAGAGGCTTGTAAAAATATAGACCATGATAACTAGCACGCTGCAATGTGCGAAGAAATGGATGCAATAGTGAGAAATCAGACATGGGATCTGGTGCCACTTTCGCCTGACAGAAAGGCATTAAGAAATAAATGGGTATACAAACTAAAAGATAAAGTCAATGGTCACAAAAGATTTCGAGCAAGACTGGTTGTAAAGGGTTATGCTCAGCAGCAAGACCTCGACTTCAAAGAAATTTTCTCACCAGTAGTTAAAATGACTACCATCCGAGCAGTATTGGGCTTAGTTGCAGCCTGGGATCTTGAACTTGAACAGCTCGATGTGAAGATGACTTTTCTCCATGGCGACCTTGATGAGGAACTATTTATGCATCAGCCAAAATGGAAGGGTTTATTAAAAAGGGGTAGGAACACCTTTATTGTAGATTGAAACGTAGTTTGTATGGGCTTAAGCAAGCCCCCCGGTAGTGGTATCTTAAATTTGACAAGTTCATGATTGATCACAAGTTTACTCGCAGTGAGTCTGATCCTTGTATCTATTACAAGAAGCTTCCTAATGGCGAATTTGTCATTCTTCTCCTTTATGTGGATGATATGCTAGTGGCTGGCACAAGCATGAGGATTGTGAGTGAACTTAAGACTCAATTAGCAAAGGAATTTGCCATAAAAGATTTAGGGGTAGCAAAGAAGATCTTAAGAATGACTATTTTTTAGGATAGAAAAAAGAGAGAACTCAAACTATCTCAGCTAGACTACATTAAAAAAGTCTTGGACAGATTTGGTATGGCAGATGCTAAGTTTATTTGTGTACCCTTAACCTCTCATTTTCAGTTGTCTTCTCAATTGTGTCCTAAAACGCAAGAAGATAAGGAGTTTATGGATAAAATTCCATACAAATCTGCAGTTGGAAGCCCCATGTATGCTATGGTGTCTACTCGACTGGACATTGCTCATGCCATTGGATTGGTGAGCAAATTTAAGGCTAATCCAAGCAAATCACATTGGGAAGCGGTTAAGTATATCTTGAGGTATCTCAAAGGTACTTCTGATTTTTTGTTTATGGTTTGGAAAGGACAAGGTAGTTTTGCAAGGGTTTACCGATTCTAATTTTGCCAGTGACTTAGACAAAAGAAAGTCTACTTTTGGTTATGCTTTCACATTTGTCGGGGCAACGATTAGTTGGGCTTCAAAATTGCAACATACAGTTGCTCAATCAACCTCGGAAGCAGAATACATAGCCCTTTCTAAGGGAGCAAAAGAGATGGTATGGTTGCAACTCTTGTTCAGTGAGTTGGGTTTGAAGCAATCAGATTTTGCTTTTTTTTGTGATAACAGCAGTGCAATTTTTATGACTAAACATCAGACATCTCAACTGCAGTCAAAACATGTTGATGTTTGCAGTCATTATGTTCGCCATATGGTCAATCAAGGCAAGTTTCATGTAGATAAGATTCATTCTGACCTGAATCCAGCTAATGTGCTCACTAAAGTGGTTAAGTGGGAGAAGTTCGATTTCTGCCAAGCTTCTCTCGGCCTTTCCAATAACTGATAGCAGAACTAAGTGGGGGAATCTACTTGTTGCAGCAGTTCATTGGCCTTAAGTGGGAGATTGTTGGAAGTTGAAGCCCAACGGACTCCTTCCTTGTTTGCCACCAAAACTCTTGGCTATTCATATACTCTTTGCAAGCTCTTTAAGAGTTGATTGTAATTCATTTCTAAAGGTTAATTGCTGGAGCTGATTGCAGCTGTGTATATGTAAACCAGATTGGTGAATAATAGAGTGATTCCCCTGCTTCAAGTGTGGATATAGGCAATTGCTGAACCACGATAAATCTGTGTGTCTCATTGTTTGTGTTGTGTGTTGTTAATTCTATTTATCTGCTGTTTTCAATTCAATTTTTCATCCTAACAACCACTAGCCTCCATCATTGAATTTTGAGAATATGTTGTTGTTGGGAAAGATTTAAGAATATCGATGAAATCTATTACTGCATATAACAAATAATTAACAATTTAAATCTAGGATATTTCTACAATTAACAATAATGCTTAAAATGTTTGAAATTTTTTTAACATTGACAAACATTTTAAGAATCATACAGTTGTTCAATTTTTTCTGTAACAAATGCTGTCACGTCTCCTCACGTATAAATGCAAAAAAACGGATGGTGTCAAAATGCACTTAAAATGCTACCAAAATTTAGTTTCCATCAGACGAAGGGCTAAACTACAATGACGGAAAAATAAAGCATCAACGACACGCAATGTTACAACAGTGAATGCACTTTTGTTTAACGGGCGTTTCGTTTACAAAGTACTACGTTAATTAAATCGATTTTTTCCGTTCCCGTTACATCTTTTACGTAGGTAAGACAACGGTAAGTATAAAACTATGAAATCGAAGCATCCAATTAATTTGTTAACAATGAAACGCCTATAAAATCGTGTGAGAAATGCTAATAATATTGTAATATAGAACTAAATATATAATAACATTACGATAATAGATAGAGAAGCCGCGGCTTCTTTAACAACAATATTTAAGAGTAAATAATTCATGTGTCCCGTCATCCTTCTCATTGGCAAAATCGACATGTAGTAATACTACTATTGTCCACTGCAATCTAAACCACGTCTCCTTTATTTATAGTCTATATATTCTCCTCGGACTTGCTATCTGCAACTAGAAAAAAAAAAGAAAACTTAGTTAATCAATCATTTAAGAGATGGAAATGTAAAATGAGTTGAAACGGAATTGTGAACTTACAAAATGTCTAATAACTAGGATGAGGTGGAGGAGAGTTATGCATGGGAGGAGGACTGTATTGTCCATGCTTTGGTGGAGGGTTTATTACTGACTTGGGAGGAGTTTTCTTCAAGGGAGGATGCACTTCAGCAGGACCATTGGTTATGGGGGAGCCTGGCTTGTGATAGAGAGGAGCATTAGCAGGAGAAAAGGGTGGGAGTTTGTGGAAAGGAGGCGGCTTTGGAACAAATGGAGAAGGGTGGGGTGATTGTGGCTTTGGAAATGTAGGAGAGTGAGCGTCTTTCATAGGAGGCTTCTTCTCGAATGGAGAAAGGAAGTGAGGTTGTGGGCTTTGTAGTGGCGGTGGGAGCGTAGGTGGGTGAGCTCCTGGTAATGGCTTTCCATTGTGGTGGAAAGGACTAGGCAATGGCCTCTCCGATAAACACACTGACACAAATGCCAACAAGACGATGAGTACAAAAGAATGGTGAAGAGCCATCGCTAATATTGTTGATGGTGAGATGAAATGGTGCAAGGATTGAAGAGTATTTATACACAAACCGGTGAAGGCGGGCGCAGTAGAAACTTCCAATTCACACTGCTCATCTACTTCATTTTACAATAAATAAATAAATTAGAAGACTAAAGCTTATACGTGGCGTGAATTGAAACAAAAGTCAAGATTTGCGTGTCGACGATTGTCCACAAAGTCGACTTTTTTTCAACGTGTCTACGACAAATTTCGTTCGTTAATCACGCATCGATTAAGGAGTTGGAATAATATTTCTGCGATTCTCAAAGTCCAAATATTTGGCACTCTGCGGCATTAGCGTCTCCTTTTGAGAAAGGGAAGGACGTTTCACATGTGGAGGCAAACCGCAGAAAGTGAGGGAGATTGAGAGGGATATTCAATGTTTAGGCGCGTGAATGCAAATGGGCTGGATCCGACTTGAACGCTAAGTTATTCTAAAGTCTTGCCTTTACCTTGTAGGCTACAATTAGAGGTATTGATGTAACTCGTGGCTCTAAATTGATCGATCTACCTCCATTTATATATACTACCACCTACTCTAAAGGCTGCGGTTAAACTGGCTCCAAAAAGTGCGTGTTATTGTACAGTTTTCGCATAACTTTTGTCTTAGTCGAAAATTACAGATTCTTGATTGTGATCAGTAGAACAAGCTGCGGCTTTGATTTTTCGAAAAAGTCAATAACACACTTTTTGGAGTCCGTTTAGTCGCATCCCTACTCTTAAAGGAGGTGCAATGGTTAGGCCGATAATAAGATATATTTTGAATAATTTATTGCAGGAACAAATCTCAAAATATAAAATGTGTATGTATAATCATTTATAATCTACATAAAAAAAATTTAAAAATATAAAATCTAAATAACGGTTGTGATTAGATTTTAGGTCATGGTTAGGATTAACCATGATCTTAATTCTAATTGTGAATGTTAAATTAATTTTAATCTTTATCATATAAAACCCTTACCTAACCTTTTATGTCGTCCTATTGTGGATTGTGGGGCCCTCCTCGAAAATAGAACACACAATGAAAGCTGGGAAAATACTCTTATGAGGTTGCTAGTATGCCATAACTGGACATGTTTTTCTATGCTAACCCTAAAAGAAATATATCAATACTAGGACACATCAATCTTGTATCATGTGAATGCTCCTATGAATGCTTTGACAAAACTTGATTTCTTTTAGTGCACCACTTGAAATGTGCAATACAAATTTTATTTGAAGAGAAAGATATTCTTTATTGTATTAGAATAAATGAATTAAATACTTTTAAATACAATGAAATAGCAACACAATGTGTGAATTTGTGTTTAGTTGGCCCTAAAAAAGAAAGATAAAGCTGGCAAAGAGATCAAATTTTAATATTAAATTTTGAATTAGGGAGGGATTAATTTGTTACCACGGACTCATCTTCAGGTTTTTAGTGCTAGTTACAATGACTTTATTACAAAGATACCATGGGATCCTAAAGTGAAGAAGGAAATTGTTAGTGCTAAGTTTTTAGACATTTCAAATGTTTTTATAATTATATAACAAATTTCTTCCTAAAATGTAGAACTATTGACCTTTCATAGTTTCAAAATTTTTCGCTTCATTTAACTATTTGTAATACCTATATCGTTACTACTAGTTTGTTCCTTTGTTAGTTTTTTTGTAGTCCTAATTACCCTTTTCGTAGTAGGGTTAGGGCCCTATCAAAAACTTGTCTTATTTTAATCAAAATCATTTGTTATTCAAATGAATTAAAAATTTATAAAGTGATGACACATTCCTCATTTTCATAATCTATACCGAAGACTTTATTCAAGTCTTACTAGCTACCAAAAGTCACTAGTTGCATATGATGTTTAGCTTAAAAAAAAATTGACTAGACCTGCACACCCTCAAGCTTGGACACTTAAGAGACCGATTCATCTAGGTTGAATTATAACTCTCATGCCTAACCAAAATCATTTTCTAGAACATCTCCCTATTCAATGATACTTTACTATATTTAGTTTTGATTTCATCTATTACATTTTTCTTTTAAGATTTATTAGTTGAACTAAAAGATTTATTTAAAAGGTGTAGCAAATATAGTTATATATGAAAACTTGAAACAATACATTTCTTATTGTTTTATGAATTTTATGCTACTCTTGTAAGCCCCACTATTGAGCACTAATTTGTAACCAGAATTCACTTCTTTGTTTACAAAACTACTTTTAGGATCTAATATTCTACTTATAATATTGCTACTCCAATCCTACAACCAAACTCTTAAACCCTCTTTGTTATGTGTGAATATTTGGAAACTAATTACACTTTTGTGATTAGATATTTGTTTCTAAAATGAAAAAAATATCGTTATATATGAACTACCAAACTCCACCTACACTTTTGTAGCTACAAAACAATATTCAAGCACCAAAAGCTTTATAATTTCTTGAGTAATTACAAAGTTAAAAATTTATAATTTCAAAAATTTCCACAATTTCTAGTTAGTTTCTAATTTATTTTACCATATTTAGGATTATTACAACTATGAAACCTTAATAGAGGGTCATGTATAAGATCAAAGAGGTTATTTCCAAAGTAATCTTGGATATGAAAATTTTCATTGATATGGATCATCTAGGAAAGTAATTTTAAAATAAATTGACACATAAATAAATGAGAAGAAGGCCAATGATAGAATCAACAACATCATTTGGAATTAAATGATTCAAGACTTTTATTTCTCAATCTTGATATTATCTTTGTAACCTTTGATGATCTATTATTAGTTCTATAATTGATAGACTAATGAAATAAAAAAATCTACAAGCCAAATTTTTTAATAGGTTATGCTTGGATACATATGCAAGATCTTTGAAATCTTAACCCATGATAAATATTTAGTTATATCAATTAGAGTATTCTTATAAATCCCTTTTTCAACAATAATTTAGGTTGTGAGATAAGGTTGTGAGATGGTTATGCTTTATTTACAAAACATGTCATTTTTATTTTAGGCCTATTTTATAGAATTGTTCCCTCTTCACTATAATTCCACCTTACATTTGTTAAAGTTATCCTATTTTATTCTATAATGGCTTTCCTTCTTACTTAGAGTGTATTTCTTATGTAAAGTAGTCTTCTTTAGAATCGTGATGTTATTAGCAATTGGTGACTAGTATCACCTAAGATTGGTTCTACCCTTTCTATAACAATTTTAAAGAGTTTCATTCCTGTATGGTGGGTTTGTGAATTTCATATAGTAGTGTGGTGGAAATGGATTTACAGTTCCTTTTTATTTTATCCTTTTGAGGTCATAGCTCATTTTTTCATTGATGTATTTTTAATGTTTGATGATCATTGAGTATTCCTTACTTTCACATGGATAACCAATTTAAAAGTAGGGTTTGTAATGTTTACCTACCCCATTATTTATTTTCCAGCTTCACTAATAATGGTTCAATCTTCAATATTGACATGGGTTACTTTTTAAATGTTTATTGTTGATTGGCTTAGTGGGGTTTGGGAAAAAAGTTGAGGATTGATGTTACATTTTCAAGAATGATTCATAAAGGATTATAGTGTTTTTTAAACCCATGCCATGCAAGAATGAGTGCTACAAAAATAATTCTAGAAATGTACAACTAGTAAATCTATTATTACAGTAGTTAATTAGTCTTTTGACAGCTTGAATGAGTATTTTTTTTCTATTTCTATTTTGATATGGCTTGTTATTAAAGACGTACTGACTCAATTGTGGGATTTATTGCCTAAACTCCTTGCCCTAGAGCATAAAGTTCTTCAAGTAGAGGAAACTCAAAATACCTTGCAACATATGGATGCAAGGTTATTAGTTGTTTTTAGGTCACCAAGAGAAATATGGAAAATCCTATAGAAGACTCTATTGTGGCTATTTAAGAATATTTTCATCATGTCAATGTTAATTCTAAAGAAAATATGGGGAGCAAAAATCCTAAATTTGATGTTGAAAGGGATGCAACTATGGAATATATTTTGAAAGTTACTCCAAAAGATAATACTACCATCCCAAATCATTTGCCCAATACAACTACTGGATAGCCAAAGAATAGCTAGCCATTGGCATTAGACAAGATTAGAGATAAGGTGATTAAAGAAATGAACAAAAAAATTTCAATATTTTCATGATCAAGTAGAATCAAAGGGGGTTGTAGTGTCTTTACCTAAAAAGGGTTTGAGCGATAAAGAAGGTTAAAATCTCTCCATTGACAACCATCCATTCTCAAGTGAGGATGAAATATGAGAGGGGCTGATAAGAATGTATCTTCTATGGAGAAGAGAGGAGAGAAAAATAAGAGAAAACACCTTACTAGAAGTGAAGGTGAAGAAAAGAAAAAAAAAAGGGGGGTGGGAAGGGAAAAGAAGACAAAATACCCAAGTGTTTTGACAAATTTAGGAACAACAAAGAAGGGGAGTTTAAATTAAATAAGGAGAAATTTGAATTGCAATAGTTGGAACAATAGGGATGAACTTGATAAGATTTTAGTTAATCTTCAAACTTGACATTACCCATGCAAAGGGAGTTCCTAGATATGTATGTTCTTCATTAATAATTTTGATATAAGGAGCTTAATTGTGGTCTATGGGTTGATCTGGAATTGGTAAGTAAACTGATATTGTTTATACCTGAGGTATGGATGGCTGAATGTATTGACATGTAATGTGGATGTCGTTTCTAATCATGTGGGATTTTTTCCTTATGACAGTAGCTTGGAGCCTTTGTTATCACATCAAATTTGATGTTTGCATTTGTGGATTGGTTTGTCTTCACCTTGGCTTCTTCCTTTTCTTCCATTTCCTGAATGTTGGAGGATGGGAGTAGTTCTTGCTTGAGATGGTGGTCACTTTGATTTTATTGTAGGTATCTTGATGGAGCATGAGATAATATTGGATATTCATGCAGTTTCATGTATGGTTATGATGATGTATTTCATTGATTGTCCCATATGCAAATGTATACAATAAGTGGGATAATATGTTGTAGATGTTGCATAATGTATATAATATTTTATTTATTATTATATGTGTGGTACACCTTTGGGCACCTAGATGGATGTGCATCACTAGGAGTTAACATTATTGGGGCCACTTTATGTGTTGTATATAATATTGAAAAAAAATCTAATGTGGGTCTCACATTGGAGAAATGTATTTAATTTAATACTAGGAAAATATTAATAAAGTGAAAACTTAGTACCCAATATTAAATGTGGGGTCAATGGTTTTTTAAACTCATGGTTTTGATTCACATGATATGCTCTACCAGTCGGTTATATTTATATGTGACATTGATTCTATATAAGCAAGCACATGTTTAGTTGTTAAGGGTGGTTGGATGAGTGAGTTGTTATTATTGAGTCTTTATGAGGAGTGCATATGTCAAGCTTGGCATGGGATGTGTAGATTCATACTTGGACACATGGAGAATGTATTGAAGGGCTTGATGTTTTAGAAGTATTCATTGTAACTTTACAAGTGTTTTGTGTTGCTTTATTGCTTGATAATAAGAATGAGTATGGATGCTTTTGGAAGCTCGATTTTTCCCTCATGAGAATTTTCCTACAGTATATCTTGTGTTATCTTGTGACTTGTATATTTGTTTTGGTATAATTGTTATTATGTAAGTTTGTATGCATGCTTTTCTCTCATAGCTTATATAGAAAATTGATTAAATGAACTGAATTATGAAACATAATTTCCAATTCGTATTACAATTGGTGTCAATGACAGGGAATGCTACAACAATGAACGGATTTTTGTTTAACATGCATGGCTCTTTTTGAAATTACAGGCCTTCCAGGACAAAACGATTACAATTATGAAGTGAGATTTACATCTTCCGCACAGGTAAGACTACCGTAAATAAAAATATATAAAATTGAACAGGCAAGTAATTAATTTATTAACAAAGGAAAGTCCATTAAAATAGTACGAGACGTGCTATTATTATTGTAATATAAATTTATTTATAACATAACAATACGATAATACATAGACAAGCCGAGGCTTCTGCGTTACACCGATAACAGCATCGACGAGTAAATAGTTCATGTATCCCGTCGTCTCTCTCATCAGCAAAACCAACAAGTACTAATACTACTATTGCTCATTACAATCTAAACGACATCTCCTTTCCTTATAGTCTATATATTCTCCGCGGACATTCTATCTGCAACAAGAACAAAAAGAAAACTTAGTTAGTGACCCATTTAAGAGATGGAAATATAAAATGAGTTGAAACGGAATTGTGAACTTACAAAATGTCTAATAAGTAGGATGAGGTGGAGGAGAGTTATGCATGGGAGGAGGATTGTACTGTCCATGCTTTGGTGGGGGGTTTATTATAATAGGCTTGGGAGGAGATTTCTTCAAGGGAGGATGCACTTCACCAGGATCATTGAATAAAGGAGAGCCTGGTTTGTGATAGAGAGGAACATTAGCAGGAGAGAATGGTGGGGGTTTGTGGAAAGGTGGGGGCTTTGTAATAAGGGAAGAAGGGTGGGGCGATTGTGGGTTTGAAAATGTAGGAGGGTGAGCGTCTTGCATGGGGGGCTTCTTCTCAAATGGGGACTTCTGAATTAAGGGAGAAGGGTTGTGTGGTTGTGGGCTGTGAAGTGGTGGTGGTGGGAGCGTAGGAGGGTGAGCTCCTGGTAAAGGCTTTCCATTTTGGTGGAAAGGAGGAAATAGCCTCTCCGAAGAGCACACTGACACAAATGCCAACAACAGGATAGGTAGAAGTGATTGATGAAGAGCCATCGCCATTGTTGATAGTGAATTGAAATATTGCGAGAGTTGGAGTATTTATACACAACCAGGTGAAGGTGAGCGCAATAGAAACTTCCAATTCACACTGCTTATAAGAAAATTAATGGTTGTACGTTGCGTGAATGACAGAAAAGGCAAGATTTGCGAGTACGAGATTGTCCACAAACTTTACTTGTTTTCAGACGCATGGACGACAAATTTATTGTGTTAATCAGGCATCAATTAAGGAGTTGGATTAATATTTCGGCGGTTCTCAAAGTCCAGATATTTTGGCATTTTCAAGAGTTTAGATGCGACATTAGCGTCTCCTTTTGAGAAAGCTAAGGAAGTCTCACATGTGAAGGCAAACTGAAGAAATTCGGGGAAAAGGATATTCAACGTCTAGCCATGTGAATCCGCCTACAACAACGTTCGGAAAATATTTACCTGATTGTCTAATAAAGTTATTCTGAATCCTTTCCTTATCTTTCACATAGTAAACCGATATTTATCACATTTATGTTATACTAATCGTTCATAGTATTCCACCTTGTAGGCTTATATTCAAAGTAATAAATAAGTTTTCTCAAAAAATAAATCTGTCATTTTCTTTGTAGTCGACTTTAGTCTACATCATCCTTCCCGTGGGCTAAGTTTAGTTTTAAGTTTAATTCAATAAAATGTATGTAAGTACAATAAATTAAGAATGGTAAATAAGAAATTAGTGTCAATTGTGTGATTAAGATGTTTTGTTGATCTTGTGTACAAATGTACATCTAACAATTTAGGATTAATTTAAAATTACAATTTTTTTGTAAGTATGCATTTATATTGTGTATTTTATATATTTTAGTCTTTTATTTTAGTTGGTTGACCTTCACTTCTTTGTCTTCTAATATTTGACAAATTAGTGGTATTTATAAAAAACTTTATTAGGCTAGTAGTATGTTAAAAGGAGATATATTTTTCTAAGTGAACCCTCAAACATATGTATGAATAATTAAAAATAACAAGCTTCTATCACACAAATGCATTTTCATTAGCATTTTCATGCCCATGATTTACCATTGATAACTAGTCTAAGAATACATGAAATGAACTATTTTGCCCGCCCATGTTGTAAAATTTTGAAAAACTATGCCTAAGTCTTTGGCTTTTTGGCTAAGTCCAGTGGTTATTAAACTTTAGTTGGCTCCCAACATGGTTTCCACAACCTTGCCATGCCACAATATGGTTTTCATGACATCCCAAAGATTTTCTTGTCATAAGTTTCAAAATCTCTTACAAAATGATTTTCAAAGGTTCGAAGTGATTTTTAAACCACTATCTGGTCCCAACATAAGTTTGGAAAACTATGTTGGCTTGTGCTCGTAACTCCCAACTACTCAGAAGAAGAAGTGCACATTCTCAATGAAATCTCAGAAAGACATGTCTTTTGACATTGGAATTTGATTATGGAACCAATATCAGCTTTGACATGTCAACAACCCCACTCTCAACCATATGAATAAAAGGGAATTAAGAGGCTATGGTGAAAAGAAACCAAGGACTCCACATGAAAAATTCTACTAGTTCATAGGATTAAAAGATATCCCTTTCAAATTTCCAAGTCTATCAAGTTCAAATCAGAATCCTAACATCCTACTAATCAAATCCAACATATATCTACATTTAAGGAGCAAAACATTCAACCATGCAAGTTTGGTCAATTATATCATGTTTCTTAATGTTGAAACAACACACTAATATGTTACAAGACTTCACTCCATCACATTAAGCCTTGTGTAAGATTCCATGAAAGGGTTTCATACTTGAGGTAATATCCTCTCAATTCAACATTTTATTACTTGTTTAGTTTATATCCTTGTAAGGGCACGCACCCAAAGCTCATCATTAGCCATTGTATAAGTGGAAACACTAACATGGGGTTTGACTTAGGAATGCCCTTAATGGCACAATATTTTTTTTTTATTTTTCATGTGTGTGGATGTAGATCTTATAGTGGGAATGTTATATATAACTCTACAACAGATGGTGATAGACTTCAAAATTTGAATGAATGAAAAAGCTTCACACTAGGGCACTTAGTGCTCTTACTCTATCATTTTGAGATGGATTTTTTGCAAAACATCGGTACATAACCTTATAATTATTTTTTCAATCATCTACAATGATTTCAAACACCTTTAGACTAGGATGCCCAACACCCCTCTCTAACACAGTCTACTCCAAATTTCAAATCTAGATTCTTCTTTGTTTGTCTTGTAGATTTGTCTTGTTTCAATATTTCATAGTGTATCTTTTATTTACTATTAATTATAATCATTTTTTTTCATCATTTACCTATTTCATCTGCACACACTTCACTATCTCATTTATTTTGCAGCAAAGGAACTAAATCAAAGTTCCTAGCCCTCCTTTTAGGACTATAGTTAGGCCTATTCATTTTCCAATGTTATGAAAGGAATTGGAATATTTAGTTTGCATTGATTGACCCAAGATCCCATATTCCAACATTTCACTTTCACATCAGTAAATTTATCCTCCTTCAAGATTGAAAAAGACTCTTGATATCAACTCCATTTCAATTGTAATATTTTGATTTTTTTATTACCATCCATATTTGATTATCCTTCTTTTAATATCATTATCTAATAGTTATTTTATTCAATATTTTATGGAACCACTTGAAAAAAGTCACCATTGCCTTATATCCTGATACTTGAACATTCCACTTTGATAATGAAAAGAATAAATATTCAACTACATAGAAAATAACAATAAGACCAACTTAAGTGTTTGTCCCACATGACTATAAATTGCAGATTTCCTATTTATAAATAATTGATCATTTTGTAGGCAGACTTTGTAAACTCTCATGCAACCAAATTTTGACTAAGACGAATGGAAACACATCTTATAAATTAAAATCAATATAGTATATCTCCAAAGAAAATAAATCCTTTTATCTTCTTTTGATATTGCATCTCACACTAAAGAAAAATTATTTTCTTATCATTGCCTTTTAAAAAATGCCATATAAATTTTCAAATGAGCAACATAAATTTTTGATCAAGCGGACACAGCAAAATAAAAAGTATATCATTCCAAACCATCTCTACAAAGGAACATACAATAACATATCACAATCATGTGTATGGGAGAGGATCCAGTTCTTGAGCACATTCCAATTGTTGTGTTGGTAGTTATTTATTTAATACCCATAGTTGTTGATTTATGTCCAATTTTTTTTACAACATTGCACCAATAGTTGTGAATTTAATACCCATAATTGAATGAAATGTACCCTTAGTTGTAAGAGACAACCAATCATGTGATGCCACATCAACTA
The DNA here is from genome assembly GCF_030272615.1 of Cryptomeria japonica. Classification (NCBI taxonomy): domain Eukaryota; kingdom Viridiplantae; phylum Streptophyta; class Pinopsida; order Cupressales; family Cupressaceae; genus Cryptomeria; species Cryptomeria japonica. The sequence continues at coordinate 47,773 of NW_026729277.1, forward strand.
CACAAGTATGGGGGCCCCTTATGCATGACTATTGGTCTCACCTTTTTTGGGGCTTTTTTGGACACCTTGACAAAAAGCATGGTGATGTGGCATCATATTTGATGATGTGGTCCTGAAACCTTAGTTATAAGAATGGACTTGCCAAGTAAGTTGCTGTAAAAAAATGGGAGTGATTTGAAATTTCCATGCAGAATTTTGAGAAGTGCGAAGTTAGGGTGCTCAACTATTGGGTCCTCTCCCTTAGTTAGTATTTATTCTCTTGATGATTTGTAATGTAAATCTCCCTTTTTGACCTTCTGTGTCCCTTGGTTTTCACACATAAAATCAATTTCCCACAAGATAAAGGATGAGTGGATGATCTAACCATTAAAAACTCTTTTCATTGAAATGAATTTTCACTTTATAAGTTGATTTCCTATGTGGCAAAATGCCTACACTCGTTTAGCTAATAAGGAAAAAAGAAATCTACTATTAATTTAAGAAAGAATATAAAATAGTAATGGAGGAGGATTTATCTTATTACATTCATTTTCCTTATTATATTTTGAGAATATATTGTTGTATAAAACAATTTCTATCATTGTCTATGATAAATAATTAATTGCATAAATTAATATCCATAACCCATTACTAGGACTATCATTTGCTTGCTTAATATGACAAAAACAATTATCATATAATTCTTAAAAAGTTTATAAAATTTTAATACTCAGAAACAATCTAAGAATCATACTGTTGTTCAGTGTTTGTTACAAATGCTATCACTTATGATATAAATGTACACTAGTATACCTATATTTTAGAGAATCTATGTAAAATTCATCGAGAGATATCAAATTCCAAATATTTAACATTCATAAGTATGAATAAATCATTGTATTCAATGCGACAAATAGGAGCTACGCAAGAAAATACTTGCAACAATCAAAAGATTCACTATAAATATGTTATTAGAGGCATTATGCAAGAAGATGAAAATAACTCAACACATGTTTCATAAATCATCATATTGATAGAAGAATATGTATTTACATATAGCATTTTTGAATGAAACCTCACATAATATCCCACAATTCATAAATATGAATAAATCACCATGCATTCTCTTTGACAAATGAGAGCTATGCAAGATAATACTTGCAAGAATCAAAAGATTCACTATAAATATGTTATTAGAGGCATTATGCAAAGAGATGAAAATAGTTCAACACATGCATTATAAATCATTATTTTGATAGAAGAAAATGTATTTGCATTAAAACTCTTGTAATATAAGATATCTTATGTGTGATCCTAGTTGATGTTCTAGCTTCCATTCAAATAAAATAAATTAAAATATTAAAAAATAATTTATAAAGAAGTAAATTATAAACTTATAATTCACATAGCTGATATGACAAAGAAAAACACACAAGCTTCAAAAAAATGGATAGCAGAAGAACCCCCAAGAGGGAAACTATAAAATGGACAGTTTTAAACCCATTCAAGAGCAAATTATTAGCTGAAATTGTAGATTTAGATTTAGTGACTAACAGGTATTGATGCAAAGCGAATAGCAAAGGGAGCCCCACTCGAATCATTAAATTTCATCTCTGTGTGCATTAAATACCACTGCACCACATTACTCTGCCACGTCAAATTTTTCGTAATAAGCATTTTTTTTGTTTACGGACAATATTGATCCATCGATCCCATTGTAGATCGCCTCTCGACAAAAAACTCGAATGGTGTCACAATAAAGTAAAACAGGTGAAGGCGAGCGCAGTAGAGGCTTCCAATTCACAGTCCTCAGCAACTATATTTTACAACAAATAAATGAATAAGAAGACTAATGGCTATACGTGGCGTGCATAACTGAAAAGCCAAGATTTTCCTGTCGGAAATTGTCCACAAAGTCGACTTGTTTTCCACGCGTGTACGACAAATTTATTGCGTTAATCAGGCATCAAATGAGCTAGAATAATATTTCGGTTGTTCACAAAGTACAAATATTTATATTTGGCACTTTGAAGAGTTTCTCTAAGAAGAGGAAGTGAGGGAGAGGGAGAGGGATATTCAATGTTTAGCCGTGTGAACGCAAATGGTCCGGATCCGACTTGAACGCTAACTTATTATAAAGTCTTGCCTTTACCTTGTAGGCTACTATTCAGTTATTGGCGTATGTACAATAGTCTTGGCTTTCCTTCTTACTTAGAGCGTTATTCTTATGTACAATAGTCTTTCTTTACAATCACGATGTTATTAGAGATTGCTGATTAGTACGGCCTATGGTTGGTTCAACGCTTTCTATAACAATTTCAAAGAGTTTCATGCATTTATGGTGAGTTTGCAAATTTCGTATAGTAGTGTGGTGGGAATGGATTTGTGGAACTTCCTTTTTATTTTATCCTTTTGTGGTCATAGCTCATTTTTCATTGATGTACTTTTCATGTTTGTCTAACATTCAGAATTCCTTACTTTCACATGGATAACCAAAATTAAAATAGGGTTTGTGATGTTTACCTGCCCTATTATTTATTTTTCAGCTTTATTTATAATGGTGAATTCAATCGTTAATATTGATGGGTTGATTTTTAAATGTTTATTGTTGAGTGGTTTAATAGGGTTTGGGGAAAAGGTTGGGGATTCATGTTACATTTTCAAGAATGATTCATAAAGGGTATTTTGTCATGTTTTTTAAACCCATGCCATCCAAGAATGAGTGCTGCAAAGTAATTTTGGAAATGCCAGTAACTTTATTTTTAGATCAATTAATTGGTCTACTAACATCTTAAATGAGGAATTTTTTTCTATTTCTATTATGATATGGCTTGTTATTAAAGATGTACTAGCTCAATTGAGGGATTTCTTGCCCAAACTCCTTGCCCTAGTGGGTAAAGTTAGATCCAATTAGAGGAAACTCAAAATACCATGCCACATATGAATGCAAGGTTATTAATCATTTTTTCTCATGGCATTGATATGACAAAGCATATTGTTATTGACCTTGGAGGAAATATTCCAACATAGAGAAATAACCTTATGGGGGGCTCAAATTTATACTTTCTCTACAAAAAACAGGGTCACCAAAACAATAATTGCCCTAGTTTTAAACTAAGGCCTTTAAGAAACTCAATTTTTAGGACCCTAAGGACAATATGGAAAATCCTATGAAAGACTCTATCGTGGCTATGTCACAATATTTCCCTCATGTCAATGTTAATTCTAAAGAAAATGTAGGGAGCAAAAACCCTGAATTTGATGTTGAAATTGATACAGCTATGGAAGATATTTTGAAATATACTCCAAAAGGTAATACTACCATCCCTAATCATTTGCCTAATACCAATACTGGACAACCAAAGAATAGCTAGGCATTAGAATTGGACAAGATTAGAGGTAAGGTCAACGAAGCCAAGAACAAAAACCTTCAAGATTTTCTTGATCAAGTAGAATCAGAGGGAGTTGTAGTGTCTTTGCCTAAGAAGGCTTTCAAAGATAAAGAAGGTTCAAATCTTTCCATTGACAACCCTCCATACTCAAGTGAAGATGAAATATAAGAGTGGTTGATAAGAATATATCCTCTATGGAGAAGAGAGAAGAGAAAAACAAGAGGAAACACCTTAGTAGTGGTGAAAGTGAACATAAGAGGAAAAGGAAGAGAAAATAAGATAACATACCCAAGTGTTTTGATAAATTTAGGAACAACGAGGAAGGGGAATCTAACCTAAATAAGGATGACCTTTATTTGCATTAGTCAAAACATTAGGGGTGATATTGATAAGATTTTAGTTTATTTTTAAATTTGACATTACCCCATCCAAAGGGAGTTCCTAGATATGTATGTTCCTCATTAACAATTTTGATATAGGGAGCTTAATTGTGGTCTATGGGTTGATATGAAATTGGTGTAAGTAAAATAATAATATTTATACCCGAGGTATGGATGGTTGGATGTATTGACATGTGTTGTGGATGCCATTTCTAATCTTGTGGGCTTTTTGGCTTATGATGGTAGCTCAAAGTCTTTATTATCACATCAAATTTGACACTTGTGTGTTTTGGATCGGTTCATTGTCACCTTGGCTTCTTTCTTTTCTTCCATTTCTTGAATGCTAGAGGATGAAAGTAGCTCTTGCTTGAGATGGTGGTCACTTTGATTTTCTTCCAGGTATCTTGATGGAGCATGAGAGCATGATCAAGATTCATGTGGTTTCACATATGGTTATGAAGATGTATTTCATTGATTGACCCATATGCAATGTATACAATGTGGTATAATATTAGGATAATGTGGTGTACACCTTGCGTAATGATTAGAAGATTTTATTTATTATTAATTATATGTGTGGTATCTGGGAGTAAACACTATTGGCACCATTTTATTTGTTGTATGTAACATTAAGAAATATATTTATTGTGGATCTCACATTGGAGGATTGTATTTAATTTAATATTAGGTAAATATTAATAACTTACAATAAAAAATTAGTACCCAATATTAAATGTGGGCTCAATGGTTTTGTGAACTCATGCTTTTGATTCATGTGATATTCTTTACTAGTTGGTTGTATTTACATGTGAGGTTGATTCTATATAAGCAAGCACATGTTTTGTTGTTAAGGTTGGCAGCGTGAGGTGAGTGAGCTGTCATTATTGAGTCATTATGAGGAGTGTATATGTCAAGCATTGGATGGGATGTGTGGATTCATACTTGGGCACATGGAGGATGAATTGAAGGGATTCATGCTTTTGAAGTATCCATTATAACCCTATAAGTTATTTGTATTGCTTCATTGATTAAAAATAAGATGCAGTATAGATGCTTTTGGAGGCTAGGTTTTTCCCTCATCAGAATTTTCCTATAGTATCTCTTGTGTTATCTTATGGCTTGCATATTCAAATGATATTGGAATATTAGTTATTATGTAACCTTGTATGCATTATTTTCTCTCATGGGCTATGTAGGAAATTGATTAAATGAAATGGTTATTGAAACATTATTTCCTAACATCCTTTACTCAAAAAAAGGTGGATGAAAAATTATATAGACAACTTGTTGGGAGTTGCTTATATCTACTATAACTAGACTAGAAATTTCATATGTAATTAGGATTATATCCAGATACATTGTGGATCCACACATTGAACATTGGAAAGAAGATAAAAGAATATTAAAATACAGTAAAGGTACCTATTAGCTTGAAATTGAATGCAAATATGGAGGAAAGCCTACTGTAGTTGGGTGTATAGATTCTGATTGTGCAAGTGATATAGGTGATAGAAAATCAACCTTAGGATACATCTTTCATCTTGGATCATAAGCAGTTTGTCAGAGTAGTAGAAGAAAATTAATAGTCTCGCCATCATATTCAAAGGTTGAATATATTGGTTCATCAAAGGCATCTCAAGAAGCATTATGTCTTAGTAGACTACTTGAAGAAACACAACATCCACAAAATTTTCCAACTATTATATTTTGTGATCCTAAAACACTATCAAGCTAGCAAAATATCTTTTATATCATGCCTGGTCTAAGCATATACAAGTACATCATTACTTTGTTTTTAACTTGATTGAAAGTCAAGTGGTGGAGATACAATTTTTTGGAATGAAATATCAAATTGTTGACATACTTATGAAAGCGCTACCTATGATAAAATTTCCCAAACTTAGATACTTGTTATATCTCAAGAAAGTTTCTATATATTTATTATTTTAAATTATACTCTCCAAATAAATATTTTGTAGGGATGTTGAAATAATAATGTTTATTTTGGAAAGCTCTCGAGAACTTTCTAATTTAACTTCTAGAAAACAACTATCCAACATAGAGAAACTTCCATTAGTTTCTAGGTTTTTCTTTTTAGAAGTTGTTTTAGCCATTCTATTATCTTCTAGAAATCTAAGTGAGGCCAATAAATTCAATGGTATCTATGTCATCATTGAAGAAAGAAATAATAGCATGCAGTTTTGTAATATATAAATGGTGACACTTAAGAATCATACTGTTGTTCAGTTTTGTTACAAATGGTGTCACTTATGATATAAATGTATAAAATGTTGAGAAACATGTGTCTCAACCTTGCAGTCTTTTTCTAGAAAATTCCAGAATTTGTTTGAGGTAGTTTTCCACATGTTTATGCATTGGAAAATGGTTAGTGAATTGTTAAAAATGAGTCTTGTCCATAGTAGAATATAGGTGGGCCATTTTTAGAGCCTTAATGACTCATTTTGTGACTTTTAAGAGGGTCTAAGCTAGGGGACAAAATTATGGACGGGATTACTATTTTAACCTAGTTGTTTTTCCATTTTGGAAATGTAAATGTCAAAAATGGGCACCATGTGGCATGGTGGTTAAGCCCATGGTTTTGTAAAACCACAAGTGGTTTCTAGGTTGTAAAATCACTATAAAAGGAGAGCTTGGGGAGGAGTTTGATAATTGAGTTTTTGCATGACTGGATGCTAGAAGGAGTCTCTCTGAGTTCGAGTTGTGGTGATGTGCTCCTGTAAGAACTTGCATTGCAAGTGTATTGTAATCAGCTTGATTTGATAATACATTTTGTGAGTTTTGGAGGGTGGGGTTTTTCTCCTAGAAGGGTTTCCCCACGGTAATCACTGTGTTATGTGTTCATTGCTATTTTGTTTATGCTTTATTGTGCATTTCTTGATATCTTAGTAATATTTAAGTTGAAAGTTGCATAACTGTCCTCTCAAGATTAGCATAGGAAGCATTTCCGCACACCTTTTCTTCCTTACAAGTGGTATCAGAGCCTGGCCAGTTTTGGTTCTATTTGTTGAGTACGGGGTTTTTTGAGCTAATCAAGATTTGAGTGGAAGCTTGTGCAAAGTTTTTCATTTTTGTGTTGCAGGATTGAAAAGATGACAAGCATTTTAGGGAGGATTGATGTAGAGAAGTTTTCTAGCACAAACTTTGAGATGTGGAAGCTGAAGATAGAAGATTTGTTGATTGATCAAGATCTACGGGATGCGATTGATGAGAATAAGCATAGGCCCACAGATCTGACTTTAGCCGCACAATATGATGTGACTAATAGAAAAGCTAAAGGTCTCATCAGATTGTGTCTTGCAGACTCCATTCTGATAAATGTCCATGAAGAATCTACTGTAAAGAAGCTTTGGAAGAAGCTAAGTGAGATCTACCCAGCGAAATCACTTGTGAACAAGATCTTCTTAAGGAAGAAATTGTATTCTTTGAGAATGGAAGAAGGTGGACGAATTTCTGAGCATCTGGAAAGCTTTAATATGTTGGTAACTCAGTTGACCTTTGTTGGGGTGCTAATGGATGAAGAAGAAAGATGTCAAATCTTGCTATGTTCATTGCCAGACTCATGGGACAACCTTGTGATGGCCATAGGGAGCACTGCAGTCATCTTGAAGATGGAGGATGTTGTTGGTTCTCTACTTTCTGAGGAGATGAGAAGGAAGGTTTCTCTAAATGCCAAAGAGGCTCTGAGTGTTCGAGGAAGACCAAAAGAAAGAGGCAAGAATGAAAAGCAGAATGGCCGTTCTAAGTCCAAGAATAAGGGGAGATCAAAATCTCCTGGTAAGTCCAAGGTAATTTGCTGGAATTGTGGAAAGCCCAGACATTTCCGAAAGGGCTATAAAGAAGAAAAGAAGAAAAAGAAGAAGAAGCAAGATTCTGATTCTGAGTCCGAGAAGGAAGATGGAGATGCTTTCATCGCAGCCTTGGCCACTCGTGCAAGTGACAATGCATGGTTAATAGACTCAGGGGCATCTTTCCACAAGACTCCTAATAGAAACTAGTTTAGTAAGTATGAAAATTTTGATGGTGGTAAGGTGTATTTGGGTGATAACTCAATACTTGATATTGTTGGTCATGGAAGTATTCGTGTGAAATTTTCTGATGGTAGAATTAGAAGATTTGATGGTGTCTTGCATATCTTGGGACTAGCAAGGAATTTGTTATCTGTTAGCAAGCTAATAGATGCGAGTGTGCATGTACAGTTTTCTAAAGCAGGTGTGAAAATGGTAAGAGGTGCTATGGTGATAGCAAGAGGAAGCAGATTGGGTACACTGTACTAGCTTGATGCATGCACAGTTGAGTACAATAGTACTTCTGATAAGATTGTGAAAAAGACTACTCAGTTGGAAAAGGAGAGGGTTTCTCTTTCAACAGATGGTCATGGTTTTTGGGTACCCAAGGGTGCTCTGTCTACCAAATCAAAGTTGCCTGCAGAGAAGACCATGTTATGGCACTAGAGACTTGGCCACATAGGTGAGAAGGGTCTACGGACCTTGAAAAATAAGAACCTTTTTGATGGGTTGAATGATTGCAATCTTGAATTTGATTTTTGTGAGCATTGCATCTATGGTAAACAAAACCGCATTCAGTTTTACTCGAGTTCTCCTAAGTCTTCATGTATTTTGGATCTAATCCATTCGGATGTATTTGGTCTAGTTGATGTTCCTTCTATTGGTAGATCAATTTATTATGTTTCTTTCATTGATGATTTCAGTAGAAGAACATGGGTTTATTTTCTTAGGAGTAAAACTGAAGTTTTCATTCGTTTCAAAGAATTTAAAGCAATGGTTGAGTTGCAGATTGGAAAGAAAATAAAATGTTTGAGAATTGATAATGGTGGTGAATTTTGCTCCGATGATTTTGAAACATTTTGTAAAGATTGTGGTATTAAAAGAGAGAAGACAACTCCGTAATCTCCACAACAGAATGGAGTTGCAGAAAGAATGAACAGAACCTTGATGGAGAAGGCTAGGAGTATGCTGAGTGGAGCTGGACTAGAACAAAAGTTCTGGGCTGAAGCTGTAGCCACTACCTGCTACCTGATAAACAGGTCTCCTACATCAGCTCTTGTTGATAAGACACCAATGGAAGTGTAGTTGGGCCACAAGCCTTCACTTAGACATCTGAGAGTGTTCGGTTGCGAAGCATATGCTCATGTGCCAAAGGAAAAGCGAACAAAATTGGACAACAAAGCTGTTAAATGTATTTTCATTGGATACAATTATGGTGTAAAAGGATACAAGCTTTGGAATCCTGTTGAACAAAAGGTATTTTATTCAAGAAGTGTTATTTTTAGAGAAACTAAGCCTTCTTCTGTTATAGTGCAGCCAGAACAAATAGAACAAAAGAAAGATGTGATTCAACTACCTGCTACACTGGAGAAAGTTGAATTGAGGCCCTTAGAAAGACAAGAAGTCAAGGAGAGCTCTATGAGTTCTGAATCATCAGAGGAAGAAGAGGTACCTGAAGCTGAACCTGAACTAGATCTTGCTCGAAGGTCTACTAGACAAAGGAAACCACCTGAAAGGTATGGGTATTCTCCTGATGATTGGAGATGCATATTTGCATTGAATGCTAACATTGATGAACCGAGATATGTAGAAGAGGCTCTTGGTATGAATGATTTAGAGTCCTAGAAAATAGCCATGGATGAAGAAATGGCAGCTCTTAAGAGGAATGAAACATGGGACCTTGTACCATTGCCTGAAGGACGAAAGCCTGTTGGTTGTAAATGGGTGTTCAAGAAGAAGATGGGTTCAGATGGAAGCATTGAGAAGTATAAAGCATGTTTGGTTGCAAAAGGTTACTCTCAGGTTGAGGGAGTAGATTATGGAGAGATTTTTTCTCTAGTAGCCAAAATGACATCCATTAGATTTTTACTTTCTATTGCAGCAGCCTATGATCTAGAGATCGAGCAAATGGATGTGAAAATAGCTTTCCTTCATGGAGATTTGGAGGAAGAAATTTACATGACACAGCCAGAGCACTATGTGATGAAAGGTAAAAGTCATTTGATCTGTAAGTTGAAGAAATCCTTGTATGGTTTAAAACAGAGTCCTAGGATGTGGTACCAAAAGTTTGATACATATGTGTTGAGTTTGGGATTTGTGCGATCTAAATCTGATCACTATATATATTTTAAATCTGATGGTGATCGTTTCTTGGTCATTGCCCTATATGTCGATGACATGTTGTTTATTGGCAAAGGAAAAGGTTTGATTACAGAGTTAAAATCTCAGCTCTTGATAAAGTTTGAAATGAAAGATCTTGGTGCAGCTAGGCACATTCTGGGAATGGAGATTGTAAGAGATAGACAAAACAGAAAGCTTTGGCTAGGTCAAAGCAAGTATGTTGGTACTATTTTGAAAAGATTCAATATGCAGGATTCAAGACCATTGAGTGTTCCTATTACAATGGGAACAAAGCTTTCTAGTTCACAGTGCCCTACATCCCCATTGGAGATGGAAGAGATGAGTCGAGTACCATATCAGAGTGTTGTTGGAAGTTTGATGTATGCTATGGTTTGTACAAGACCAGACATTGCCCAAGCAGTGGGAGTTCTTTCTCGTTATATGTCTAATCCAGGAAGAGCACATTGGGATGCAGTAAAAAGAGTTTTCAGATACTTGAGGGGTACTTCGGAGTACTCGATATGTTTTCATGGAATAGGAAATGAGCATTCCTTAGATATTCGAGGCTATGTGGATTTAGACTGGGCTGGTGATGTTGATAGAAGAAGATCCACCAGTGCATATGTGTTTACATTATTTGGTGGTGCAATCAGTTGGATGAGCAAGCGATAGGCTGTGGTCGCTTTGTCCACTACTGAGGCAGAATATATGGCAGCTACTCATGCCTGTAAGGAAGCCATCAAGCTAAAGAGATTGTGTTCAGATATATAGTTTAAATAGGGTGCAGTGACAATTTACAGTGACAGTCAGAGTGCAATCTGCCTAGCGAAGAACCCTACTTTTCATGCCAGGACTAAGCACATTGATGTACAAAATTATTTTGTGAGAGATATGATTGAGGATGGCAAGGTGAAGCTGGAAAAGGTAGAAACTTTGGTGAATGTTGCTGATGCATTAACTAAGCCCGTGAGCAGAGAGAAATTCAGATGGTGTTCAGAGTCTATGGGCCTCTCGGCCCCTAGCAATTAAGTCCATGATATTTTGGATCCCCTGACTCTTGCAAGGTGTTCGACAAGTGGGAGAATGTTGAGAAACATGTGTCTCAACCTTGCAGTCTTTTTCTGGAAAATTCCAGAATTTGTTTGAGGTAGTTTTCCATATGTTTATGCATTGGAAAATGGTTAATGAATTGTTAAAAATGAGTCTTGTCCATAGTAGAATATAGGTGGGCCATTTTTAGAGCCTTAATGACTCATTTTGTGACTTTTAAGAGGGTCTAGGCTAGGGGACAAAATTATGGACGGGATTACTATTTTAACCTAGTTTTTTTTCCATTTTGGAAATGTAAATGTCAAAAATGGGCACCATGTGGCATGGTGGTTAAGCCCATGGTTTTGTAAAACCACAAGTGGTTTCCAAGTTGTAAAATCACTATAAAAGAAGAGCTTGGGGAGGAGTTTGATAATTGAGTTTTTGCAAGACTGGATGCTAGAAAGAGTCTCTCTTAGTTCGAGTTGTGGTGATGCGCTCCTGTAAGAACTTGCATTGCAAGTGTACTGTAATTAGCTTGATTTGATAATACATTGTGCGAGTTTTGGAGGGTGGGGTTTTTCTCCCATAAGGGTTTCCCCACAGTAATCACTGTGTTATGTGTTCATTGCTATTTTGTTTATGCTTTATTGTGCATTTCTTGATATCTTAGTAATATTTAAGTTGAAAGTTGCATAACCATCCTCTCAAGATTAGCGTAGGAAGCGTTTCTGCACACCTTTGCTTCCTTACATAAAAATGGATAGTGTCAGAATACAGTAAAACGGCTATCAAATTTTAGTTTCCATTAGATGAAAAGTTGAAGTAGAATGAGGGCAAAACAAAACGTAAGTGACAGGCAATGTTACAATGTTACAAAACGTAAACGGATTTTTGTCTAACAGGCATGGTTCTTTTTGAAATTACACGTCTGCCCAGACGAAACGATTACAATTATAAATTATTACATTGATTAAATCGACTTTTTCCGTTCTTGTAATTGTGATTTATATCTTTCACACAGGTAAGACAACCGTAAATAAACATATTTAAAATTGAACAGACAAATAATTATTTTCTTTAATAAACGAAAGTCCATTTAAAAAGTGCGAGACGTGCTATGATTATTGTAATATAAATTTATTTATAGCATAACAATACAATAATAGATACATAACCGATAACAAAATCCACGAGTAAATAGTTCATGTATTCCGTCATCTTTCTCATCAGCAAAACCAACATGTAGTAATACTACTATTGTTTGTTACAATCTAAACCACGCCTCATTTACTTATAGTCTATATATTCTCCTCGGACTTGCTATCTGCAACGAGAGAAAAAAGAAAACTTAGTGAATCAATCATTTAAGAGATGAAAATGTAAAATGAGTTGAAACGGAATTGTGAACTTACAAAATGTCTAATAAGTAGGAAGAGGTGGAGGAGAGCTATGCATGGGAGGAGGATTGTAGTGTCCATGCTTTGGTGGGGGGTTTATTACTGGCTTGGGAGGAGATTTCTTCAAGGGAGGATGCGCTTCACCAGGGCCATTGAATATAGGGGTACCTGGCTTGTGATAGAGAGGAGCATTACCAGGAGAGAAGGATGGGGGTTTGTGGAAAGGTTGCGGCTTTGGAATAAGGGGAGAAGGATGGGGCGTCATGCATAGGAGGCTTCTTCTCGAATGAGGGCTTCTGAATTAAGGGAGAAGGGAAGTGCGGTTGCGGGCTTTGTAGTGGCGGTGGGAGCGTAGGTGGGTGAGCTCCTGGTAATGGCTTTCCATTGTGGCGGAAGAAAGGAATTGGCCTCTCCGATAAACACACCGACACAAATGCCAGCAAGATGATAGGTAAAAGGGAACGATGAAGAGCCATTGCGATTGTTGTTGGTGGTGAGATGAAATGGTGCGAGGGTTGAAGAGTATTTATACACAACCAGGTGAAGGCGAGCGCACTAGAAACTTCCAATTCACACTGCTCCACTGCAAAGACAACAAATAAATAAAAAAGAAGACTGATGGTTATACGTGGCGTAAATAACAGAAAAGTCAAGATTTGCGTGTCGGAGATTTCCGCAAGTCGACTTGTTTTCTACGCCTCTACGAAATTTTAGTGCGTTCATCAGGCATAATTTCGGAGTTGGAATAACAATTCGGCGATTCACACAGTAAAAAAGTTTTGGCACTTTGAAGCATTAGCGTCTCCGTTTTAGAAGGCGAAGGACGGCTCACATGTGAAGGCAAACCACAGAAAGTGAGGCGGAGGGATATTCAACGTTTAGCCGTAAGAATACAAATGGGCCGGATCCGACTTGAACGCTACGTTGTTCTAAAGTCTTGCCTTTAGCTTGTAGTTTTGGATTAGAATATTATGTTGATTTTATGTTTTTGTTTAAGAGAAGTGGGAAAGGGTTCTAATCTATACAGATCAGTATTTAAAACATTTAATCATAAAACATTTATGATTTTCTTTTGAAATTGAGGAGTCTTGATCAAAGCATTGGAAAATAATGAAGCAGTCTGGAGAGTAAAAGACAACAAAAAACAATAGAGCACCTAGAACGAAAACAGTCTAAGAGACTAAAGGAACACTAGCCAAATAGCTCCAACTATCCAATCGTCCTCCAACAGGAGCATGTTGTTGTTCTTTTGTGACTTTTTCCTACCAGTATCTTTCATTGCAGTGCCCTTTCTTTTCTTCTTCCTCTCTTTTTATATATATATATATATATATACACATATTTATTTCTTTATATTTTGATATTTGATGAATTAATAATATTTATAAATATTCTTACATCATCACTAGTATGTCATAATTGGACATGTTTTTCTATGTTAACCCTAAAAAATATATATCAATAATAAGACGTGTCAGTCTTGTTTCTTGCAAATGCTCTTATGAATACTTCCACAAAACTCAATTCCTTTTAATGCACCACTTGAAATGTGCAATGGAAATTTTATTTCAAAAGAAAGAGATTCTTTATTGCATTAGAATATAATTTAAATATCTTTAAATACAATGAAATAGCAACACAATGTGTGAATTTGTGTTTGGTTGATCCTAACAGAGAAGGATAAAGTTGGGAAAGAAATCAAATTTGAATTAAAAAGTTTTAATTACGCAGGGATGAATTTTTTAACATGGACTTGTCTTTGTGTTTACAAAATTATCGCTCCCTAATTCAATTTTTTTTAGGTTTTTATCCGTACAATGTTTCAATTATTTATGTTTCCTTGCACATTTACAATCTTTTTTGTAATGTTACCTCTATACTGTAAAAGCACACTTTATTTCTTTTGATAAAGTTTCAAAAAAAAATTACAACATTGTAATTATTACAAAGTTACCATGAGATCCTGAAGGAAATAATTAGTGCTAAGTTTTTAGACATTTCACATATTTCAATAACTATATTGTAATTTTTTCTTTAAAGTTAAAACTAGAACCCTTTCATAGTTTCTAAACTTCTAAACTTCCATTTCCATTTCTGCTTCTGCTATTGTTCATCTAATCCATGCATGTTATCTAAGCGGGCATCTGTTTCTGCTTAAGTAGAAGGAAAAAATAGCGGGCATGTTTACTAATCATTTAGCGATGTAAATGCAAAGGGGCTACAACACTAGAAACTTATTCTAATATACCGACTTGATCAGCTTTGTCAGCAAAGATTTCACATGGAGAAACATTTGACCATCCATTAAACAATTAGTTACATAAAAACTACACTCTTGGAACTTGCTCCATTTGATCAAAATAAAATAATAATAAAAATTAAAAAATTGAAAAGAGAGAAGACAAATGGTGATTGTTTGAACAAAGGTTTTAAGACGTTCAATTTTTTTTGACTCGGCGTATATATTTTTTCCCATTCTATAAGTTTTCTTTAAAACATTTTAAGTAAGAAATTCCATAATTTTCTAAGCAATTTATTTGAAAATGATGGTATATTTAAATAAATTAAATGTATATGTAGAATCATTTTAATTTATTTATATTTTTAATTTAAAATATTATTTTTTATTTATTTGATAGATATTTTATTTACTAAAAAACTATTTTATAATTTTTTTTTAATATATGTTTATTGTTTTCTCATTTTATATAGATATATATGATATAACAATCCATGTTTTACGAGGATGACCCCACAACACAGTGGTTAGTTGTGAGCCTCCTACATGAGAGGTCTTTGGTTCGAGTCTGCGTGAGGCTCATGTGCCCCACACATAGGCAATGGAGAGATAAGGTGATGCCTAAGTGTGGAAGACAAGATGACACAAGGAGATATAAGGGTGTTATGTTGTTCCCTCTGGCATGTGTTGGCATTAATGTCAAAGTTGGTATAGATTGCATATGGTAACTCTTTAATGGTTCAAATATATGTCTTCTTCATCTCAGGTATATGGCTTAAATGCAATGAGCATCTTTTCTTGTGTCTCTATTATGTGATGTCTAGTATATCTTATTTTGTAGTAGGCATTGATGTCCTATGTTGTTATCAATAACAAGTGTTTAATAACTTGTTAATATCTTATTATATTTTAATAATATAGGTCATTGCATGTCTAATACTTATAAGGTTTATTAGACTTCATGTGGTAAGATGTGTTTAAATGAATTTCTATGCATAAGATGTTTGACATTTGTTTTATAATCCAAGTGAATTTGTAAATTGGAATATATGAGAACAATGGTTATTTCATGATTGGTATTAAGATCATATCTTAGGGAGTTTATAAAATTGTAATAATGTCAAGTTGAAGAACAATGGAACACATTGTTGCGTATGGTAAAGCAAAGTTACAATTGAAGTTTTTATTTTGATCAACTGATAACCTATTGGAGTTTGTCTATAGATATAGTGACATAGATTATGTCAATCATCAGTTGATAAAAACTTTAGGTCTCAATGAACAACTTAGACAGTGATGTATGAAGAAGACATAACAACAATGATAGTATGCTTTGATAACTAATGACTTCTTGAGTGCAATTGTAAGTGAGATGAAGACACAATTTTTGTTCACAATGAATAGTTAATGGCTTATCTTGGTTTCATTATTTTCTTGTAGTCACTATTGGTTTTTAGACTGATTGGTATAAATTTTTGTGATGCAGAGATTTCTTACTTTTTCATCCAATTGTTGTCTTTCAAGCACATTCCTTGATGAAATACAAGGTTCTATTTTTTGATCCTTGTTTAGTAATAAGTGTGGATATGATAAAGTTGCATGATAGTCTATCAAGTCATCTTTTCTATTACAGTGAAGTTGAATTGTGACAAAGAACTAATAGAATATTCTGGTTTGACAAAGATTTGTCACAAGAGACAGTAAGTCCACGAAAAATATTGCAAACGTTAACATGATTGTTTTGAAAATGTTGAAATTATTTTTTTTAGGACTATGATGAAAATATTCATTTGTCTTTTAAGGTAGTCAAGGACAAAGATAATACTATTTTTGGACAAGTTATTTCAATAGTATTATTTATTTCAGATCTTCTTATCAACTCTTGACAATGGCATAAAGAATCAGATATCTTTAACATCTTTGCTAGTGGTATTTATAATGCAAACTGATGAGAATTTTATGGTAGACTCAACAATGCTAAATATTTAAAGAAGATTGTTGAGTCCTACATATGATAGTTCACAGTTTGATGTATCAAGAGTGATATAGGCGACATTTAATTGGTTTCTCAGATGTATATGATACTAGATTGGTTTCTTAGGTTGGTACATGATATACATTAATGGTATACCTTGTCCTACCATTGTTAGGATTGGAAAATTTCATTGTTGATCATTAAATAGGTATCTTTGACATATGCTAGGAACATGAACATGCATATTTTGGTTATTATACAGGTATTAACTCTGATTGGCAGTAGTATAGGTTCATAGGAGTATGCATTATTATTGGCATTGACTCAGTAATTCTATGAATTGATGATTTATCATCCTCTCTTTGATAAGTCGTTGATCTTTTATTACACACGAGATAACTAAAGTCGATAGTAACTTGAAAATACGTAAGGTTAATAATTTGATAGATCAAGTGTGTTGCTAGGATAATAACCTTGATTTTTCTGGTTCTTAGTACATTGGAAATTACAAAAGTATTTGACAACATTTAATTAAATCAGGTTACAATTTTTTTGTGTAGATCATCTCTTTAGGGGAGCCTTCTATGAATTTTCTATATCCCTGTTTTCAGCTTGGTAGTGCTTGCATTATTGACTTTTGTGATGGATCTATGATGCATGATTATATGTTTTATATTTATGTACCATACATTATTGCATCTCTTCCTGGTATCTATCCTTTGGTATTATTGTCAAAAGGGGGAGAAGTGAACATTATCAATGTTTTTTTTTTGGTTGAACAGTGATTGTTGAGTCGTCATTTTATTCTGGTTGACCAGTGATTTTGATGATACTACATTTACAAAGATACACAATGATTGTTTTTGAATAGTGATAGTGATATTTTGTTTTTGATTAAGATAAATGATTTTTATAGGGACCCAAAACCCAAAGTTAAAGAGAAACACAAAAAATAAGTAGTTGAAAACCAGTCCAAAACCAACGGCATATCAGCCATAGAAATAGGGCCCAAGCCCATGCAACAAAAAATAAAACAAATTAAGGAAAAAACCTAAAACTCACTAGAATAGAGATTGTATCATCTCCAAATTCTTTTGAGTCATATGCTTGTTGATGTCCTTGACATCATCCATGATGAACATGGAGGTATTCTTCTCTTGGTTCCTACTTCTAGTCCTCATATAGGGGCCTGTGGTGGTCTGATGTCCCATACTCTGCAAGCTTGGTTCAAGGATTTTCTTCTTGTGTTTGGTGTCAAAGCAGGGAAAACTTGTGGTGGATTGAGCTCTTTGACCTACTATCATCGCATTTACCTTCTTAAGATCCCAAGTGCTATTATTCATGGCTTCTTTGCTAATATCCACTAGGCTCTTCAGATTACCCTTAATTTCTTCTAAGCTAATCTTGAACTGACCAATCCTTGATTGATAATCAGTTTTCATGGTCTTTACATCTTCTATGAGTTTCTATGTCATTCAAAGAAGTCTATACATCTGGATGTGATAGTGATATTTTGTTTCTAGTGATAGTGAAAGCGATATTTCAGTAGTATGAATTTGTTGATCTCTTCATTGGTTTTGGAAGTTAACAGGTTGATTTGACAGTTGATTAACTTTTGACATGCATTCTCATTATTTTGATGATTTTAGAACATGTACATGTCTTAATTTAGATTCATTTTTGTGGATTCTATTTGGTTTGACATTAATGCCAAAAGGGGAGTTTGTTGTTCCCTCTAGCATGTGTTGGCATTAATGTCAAAGTTCCTACAGATTGCATATGATAACTCCTTGATGGTACATATATATGTCTTCTTTATCTAGGGTATATGGCTTGAATGCAATGAGCATCTTTTCTGGTGTCTCTATTATGTGATGTCTAGCATATCTTATTTTATAGTAGGCATTTATGTCTTATGTTGTTATCAATAATAATTGTTTAATAAATTGTTAATATATTATTAATATGTTATTAATATGTTATTATATTTTAATAATATAGGTCATTGCATGTCTAATAATTATAGGGTTTATTAGTCTTCATATGGTAAGATGTGTGTAAGTGGATTTCTATGCATAAGATGTTTGACATTTGGTTTATAAGCCAAGTGACTTTGTAACTTGGAATATATGTCTTTGGGTAATAAGTTTTGTTTGTCAACATGGAATCACATCCCATTATAATTTCCTTCAATAACAATTGGCATTTTGTGATGAAAGAAAAAGTGTATTGTTGAACACATTACTCACTTTGTCTTATTGAAAAGCATACTCTTTGTCGGACATATTGCTTGTAAAAACCTAGCTATAGTCGGGTATGAGGCCTACCAGAGTTCATGGACATTTTTTATTCAATAGTGATGCATTTTTCATGAGCGCTAAGAAGCACAAACACTGATAGTTGGTTTTGACATTCAGTTGGAAGGTATTTGTAAAGAATTTAGTGTCTAGGATACAAATGGAGATAGCTCTCTATCACAAAAATATTTGATTTCTTTGGAGGTAGAGATAGGTGTATTATTTCCTCATTATCTTGTGGAGTTTCTATTTTGACTAGACTAGTAATAAACAATTTTAGTTTGTTTATTTGAAAAAACTTCTTCTTGCATTAACAAAGTAGTTTTTGGGTTTTGTTTTTTAACCCTAGTTCGAGGTCCTTGAGTTTAACTTTGTTGCACAAAGATTATTTGGTTTGTTGGAACTTGACTGGGGTTTACATTTTTGTCCATAATGTATAATTTTTTCTTCATGTCTTATTACTGCCCTTGTTCAAAACCCTAGTCTAGGGTTTAGCATTCTTTGTGGGTTAGAATTCTTTGTTAAACATGAAACCCTTGTTCAGGAGTTAGCATTCTTTGTTGTACATGAAAACTTTATATGTTAAAACTCCATAGTCTTCTCTCAAGTTTTGTTTAGTAGTGATCACTGTTAAAGACAATAAAATAGTTAAAAGCATTTTGTTCATTCAATTTGGAAAACCATAGTTTGATCTATTGAAATAGTTTTAGAAAGACAGTTGTATATTTTGTTGTAACAATTATGAAGATAGTTCTCTTTCCATTCAAAAAAAGAGAACACTATATATGCATTATGTTGAAGGCATTCAATGTGTGAGTGTGGTTGATCAGAAAGACAAATCTTTTATTACTATTTATTGTAATCATAGAGGCATCGTTCTTCAGTTTTGTATCTGAGCTTGAACAAAATGTTGAGAAAAGTTTTGTAAATAATTTACAGTGCATTGTGAATGAGATTCACTACATTATATTACTATGTATACTTCACAAATGCATAATGATATATTGTATGTGAACTGTAGTGACATTTTGTACTTTTTCTTCTGAATCTCAAGTGATGCGAAATCAAAAGATGTTGTAAAAGTGAAACAAAGATGATACTCTATATTTGTATTAGCACTATGAAGATATGATATTGTTGAATAACCAATGAGGCACATTGCTAGTGAAGTACATTTAATTGTTAGAGAAATATTGTAGCCAGTGAGGCATTTTATTATTTAAGCCAGTGAGGCATTTTTTGATTTTTTTAATTCCCCTTAAGGGTTTTCCACTCAATAAATTTGGTGTGATGAGTTTATATCTTATTTGGTTTATTTTGTTTCTATGTTCTAGTCATGACAAGTATTCATTTTAATGTTTACTGTTGGGATGACGATAAATGCATAAAAATTTAGTATACCATATTAGTTTAAAGAGAATTAAGTATTCATTTAAATTACTTCATAAGCCCTTCTTATTATAAGATGTTTTCAAATTTTGTTCAACAAATGTTAATGTCATCTTGTTGGTTCTTGTTAGTGTTCAAACAAGTTTGCATCACAAATTTCAAAGTATGATTGTCACAAATTTTAAATGAATGTCTTATCTAAAGAAGTTAAGGCAAACAATTACATCTATTTAATAAGATATTGATTCACCCTCCCCCACCCTTCCCCCCTTCTCAATGTCTTTTTGTACTCAAACATGTTATTGCTAAACAAATATGAAGATGAATCCCCTAAAAAATGTGGTGTCACTAGTTCATAGCTCTAGTCAAAAGTGATTCAGCTTTGGCCCATTACCAAGCAAATAAAAACTAAAAAAATTCCATGTTTCACTATCACTAAATTTTTTTTTTCAAAATAATTAGCTAACAAAATTGTTAGGTAAACTTGTCAATTAAAAAAAATAAGATTAGACTTACGCTAAATAAAATTAGACTCATGCTATGAAATGGATTCTAAACATGGTTAAACATTACATGTTGTATGTTACTAGATTGAATTGTGTTTGAGTTTTTATAACAATATTTTAGATCACACTCTATGATCCGTCATTGGAATACAAGAGAGCGAAGAGTGACAAACAATTATTATTTATAGATTAGGATCAACTTAAAAAGGGGACGAAGGATGGGAGGTGGCATATAACTCAAAGCAAAGGGAGAGAATTAGAAAAAGGAAGAGAAAAGTGGCAAAGAGGGAAAATTTGATAAATAAAAGAAGAGAGGGATAGTAGGAAGAAGCAAAAGTAAAGGTAGGAAAAAAATACTAAATGTAGAACAAGCTTAGAAGGTACATGAAAATAAACAATTTGAATTAGTGATAATAATAAAATTCAAATGAGAAATAAAATATTAAAATGACATAAACTAATGAGCGAATAAACATGAGAAAATTGTTAATACCATATTACAATGTAATATTATCTGTATTAAAAATATAATAATTATTTATATATTATAATAGGAACAAATTAACTTATAATATCAATATGCTATTATACTAAATGTAGTTTGCAATATATTATCCATATAACATATTATAATATGCATTAATAATATATAATCTATCTATTATATTTGGAAACTAGAGATATTATATTATAACAAAAAATACTAGAACATGAAATAAAACTTAATATTGAAACTATTGTCACATTTTTCTTCTTTTTTCTAATTATCTCCTTTGGCTTTGACCTACATGCCACCTCCCATCGTCCCTCCCTTTTATAAGTTGATCCTAGTTGTAATTGATCATTTTTTTGTCTCTTTTAGTTCTTTTGTATCTTCATGATGTATCATGAAGTATGATCCAAAATGTTGATAAAATACTCAAACATAATTTAATCTAAAAAATACAACAAAAAAATTATAGATTGTGGAAATCTGATATCATTAATAGTTAAACATTTTATTTTTATTCATCTAAAAAAATTATATTTTGTTTATCATCACATTAATTTTATTGACAACATAATCTCATATAAAAAATTTATCAAGATTCTTTAAAAAACAAGGACAACTATAATCTTTCTTTCAAGGACCATGGCACAACTCCCTTATCTACAAACTATTTTTATCAGTATAGCCCAATGCATTTAGTGGTCACAAAAGGTAACTATAACATGCTATCCTAGATAAATTCTCCTCGCCCCATCATCTACTGAAGGCTCTGAGCTAACACTTTAGCCAAAGAGCACGTAAACAGTGTATTTGGCATAAAAAAGACAACTTTAGGGACAAAAAGTAGTTGATAATAACTTCAAAAGACAACTTAACAGAAAAAAAAAGTGATAGCATTTCGGATGTCTGACAATAAACTATCCAGATTTCTCTCATATTTATTTGTAGATACGCCAGACATTAGTGCAAAGCATTTCAACAATAATGCTTTTTTAACATCCGAAAACATTTTAAGAATAATATTGTTGTGCGGTTTAAAACATCTGAAAACATTTTAAGAATCATATTGTTGTGCAGTTTTTGTTACAAATGCAATCATGTCACGGTGTCACAGTACAGTTGAATGGCTATCAATTTTTTCTTATTGTAGACGAAAAGTTGAAATAGAAATTACGAAAGTGAACTTAGTGCATTATTTAAATCGATTCGACAGGTGCGGTTTTCTTTACTTCCAGGCCTCCCCAAATGCAACGATATTAAACTACATTAGTAAATTGTTTAAATAGACTTTTCCCGTTCCCGTAATTGAGAATCACATTATTTAACACTTAATCCTTATCAAAATTTAAATGTAAACAACAAATATAAAATTGAAGAGGCATGGAATAATTTGTTAACAGTGTGGGAAGTACTCATCAGCACTAAGACGCAAAATCCATCAAAAACGATTCATTATTGTAATATGACACCATCTACAATATGACAATACGATAATACACAGAAAAGCTTCTAGTATTCACCGATAACAACATTTCTAAGGAATTCATGTCTCCCATCATCAGCGAAACCATCATGTAGTAGACAATACTGCTATGGATGAGTAGAATCTAAACCACCTCTCCTTTACATAGGGTCTATATATTTTCCACGATTGGCTACCTGTAACAAGAACGAAAAGAAAACTTAATCAGCAAAGCAGCCTAGCAAAATTTTGTACGATTACAAACATATCCAAGCGATGGAAATGTAAAGTGAGTAAAAACAGAACCGTGAACTTACAAAATATCTAATGAGTAGGATGAGGTGGAGGAGACTTATGCATGAGAGGAGGATTGTAGTGTCCATGCTTTGCTGGGGGAGCCTGGCTTGGGAGGAGATTTCTTCAAGGGAGGATGGAGTTGGCCATAGGGATTGAAGATGGGGAAGCCTGGCTTGTGAAATGGAGGAGTAAGAGGAGGATGAGGTTTTCCATGGGAGAAAGAAGTGGGGCGCTCATTGATGGTATGAGGAGGCACCTTACCGTGCACTGGTGGAGGCTTGGGAATGACTGGTGGTTTAACTTTGGGATGGGAAGGAGATTGATGAGCACTAGGGGGAGAAGAGAAGTGACCATCTTTCATGGGATGTTTCTTTTCAAATGGAGGCTTGTGAAGTGGAGGTGGCTTTGGAATAAATGGAGAAGAGTAGTGTGGCTGTGGCTTAGGAAGTGGAGGAGGCTGAACGCCTTTCATAGGAGGCTTCTTCTCAAATGGGGGCTTGTGAAGGGGTGGAGGCTTTGGAATAAAGGGAGAAGGATGGTGTGGTTGTGGTTTGTGAAGTGGCGGGGGAAGTGTAGGAGGGTGAGCTTCTGGTAAAGGCTTTCCATTGTGATGGAAGGGAGGCAATGGTCTCTCCGATGAACACACTGACACAAATGCCAACAAGACGATAAGTAAAAGGGAATGATGAAGAGCCATCGCCATTGTTGGTGGTGAATTGAAATGGTGCAAGGGTTGAAGAGTATTTATACACAACCAAGTGAACCCAAGGGCAGTGGAAAGGTCGAGTTCAAACGTGCTACGTGTTGATGCTCAACCGCTCATTTTATAACTCTTGGTCCGCAACAAACAAATATAAAAGAAGACTAATGGTTATACGTGGCGTGAAGGACAGAAAAGAGGAAGACGTTCTCACATGTTGAGGCAAATCGCTGAAACACCACGAAAAGGAGAGTGAACGTATGGCCATGGGAAAATACAAAAGGGTTGGATCCGCCTACAACAACGTTTAAAAAACATGTAATTGAATATCTTATATTTTGAATCTTTTTACTTTAGCTTTCAAATATTGAATCGGGATGCTTTCCTTTGTTCAAAAAGATTTTTATGCTCGCACAACCTTTTCTGGACGGATTATTACCACACTTACGTTGCACTAATTCTTTATGCGCGCCTTCATTAATAAAATTTTATTCCCTTCATCGTACTTCACCTCGTAGTCTCATACTGAAGGAGCTAAAGCAAGTCATCGAGAGGTTTGAGACTGTCTGCTAAGGGCTTATCTAAATTAAAAGAATCGGGGCCATCCTTCAGTTTTTTCTAAGGTATAAAATGTATATACACAGTATAATTAATAAGTTGAAATTTAAATTAATCAAAAGATAAAATTTGAATATTTATTGGAGGTTGTTATCTTAGTTGCTTCTTGTACTATGTGTTTTTCTCTTGTCATACCACATTTAGCTTTTAATGGCCTTGGTCAGCCTCAGCCCAATAGTTGATGCCAGTGTTGGAGCTTTGTCAATGGGCGACCGTGACACCCTAAAACAAATAACCTTGTAAGTTTGTCCCAAAGGTATTGCACAAGGTATCTCTTCTAGTAACGCTGATGTTGTCTTGTGTGTCCAAGACTTTGATAGCTCATGCGAATGGCTTGAGAAATTTATCTTAATAGGTTACTTTGTGGGTAGGGTTCCACCTGAAAGCATGTTGTGTGATTGGGTTGCCAAAGCCTAGGCCCGTAATGGGGTCTGACTTGATGGTGTTCACAATCTCCCCAAGTGCTTTTTTTTTTTTCTGTTTTGTTTTTTCAATCCCACCATGTCGAGGGTCTCCTTTGTCATGGGCCCTAGTTTGTTTGGTCTTCCTTGCTTGTTTTTCAGCCATGGTCATGAGAATTTACTGTCTCAGATGACAAAAAGAAAAAGGTCTTAGTTTTGATTGAGTTCCTTGGTCTCCCTTTGCATGAGGATAATAGACAATAAGGGCTTGCTGAAGAATTCTAGAAGGGTATAGTCTACTACAATGTTCATTAAAATACAATGACAACTTACAAATAGAGATGAGATTGGTCTCAACCATAAGCATTATAATCGTAGTCAAATTCAAAGGATAGTCTTTTGAAAATCTATTCTGAAAGGCCTTTGTAGATTAGTTGAGAGAATTGCAATTGGTAAAGGTGGGTAATGAGTAGGATTTGCAACCAATGATCATTTACAAACAAAGATAGGTCATTTTGCATTCATTTCTTTCTTATTGCAGAGTACAACAAATTTTCCTATGCATCAATGATGAAGAAATACAAATAAAGGTAAAGATGCAATCTTAAAAAATACATTCTAAAGAGGACAAATCTACTAACAAAGACCTTTATAGTGAAAATAAGTCATCTAAAAGTAATGACCCCCATAATTCAATATCAAAGAGTCTTAGGCATAGTCATAGATTCTAAGGCCAATACCAAAACAAGAAATCATTATCAAAAAGCAATTGAAGAATAGTCCCTAGTTTGCATGAAGAAAGCAACTTCAAAACTTAGAACCATAGCGCTACCATTATAAATGCTTGACAAAACATAAAGGTTCATGATAGTACTGAGTTGCCAAAGTGCTAAGAAAAGGTTAAATTTTTTAACAGGCAATTACGGTGTATTGAAAATGGAAAAGTCATAAAGGATAGTTATATGAATAATGAGATAGGGTTATTTATGAGTCATATGCCCAAGGCATGTTGCACAGAAGGAGGGTAGTCATATAAAGGTCTCAAAACTTAATAAAAGAGAGGTAGTGGAAGACAATCAAAGGAGGAAGCAATTCAATGATTGATGTAGATATGCAATGCTAGTCTATGGAGAGAAAGTGCATAATTTAGGCACAAGATAGTCAAAGGAAGATCCCTACATGACAAGAACAAAAAGTATAGATCAAGGAACCCTTTAAAGAGATAGAATAACATCATGAGGATTTGGTGGTCAAAGAGATCTATGAAGGAAATAAAAGATTTCAAATAAGGGGAGATTGACACCACAGTTAATAGTGAACCGAGAAGATACATACAGATCATAGAGGATACTTTTCCTTTCAGATCATAGGGCAAGGCAATAAATTTGCAGTCATTGCAATTATCTCTTCAATGGAAGTATCTATAAGGGCTTCTGATAGTCTATATCTTGGTGGAAGGACATTGAGAGGGTAAAGAACATGAAGATAGTGGAAGCATAATAGGGAGTTTGCATGAAGATGAAAACAAAATACAATCAATGATAGCATTCCCTTCTAAGATTAGGCCTTCGAGTCACACAAGAGATGCAATCACAAATGAAAGCATAGAGAAGGGTTTTGAGAGATATATCAATTACAAGAGAAAAAAGAATTGAAAGAGTCTTGATTGTCTTGATTACATAGAGACATCTCCTCGTGATTCTCCTTGTTCTATGCCTCCGATATTGGTAGCTATTCAATCACCTCCACCTACTAGTTTGACAGAGATTTTGGCTTATTCGAATGTTACCTCAGATTCTCTTCAGCAAGTTCTTCCTTGTCCTCTTGATGAGCGAGATATCATATTATCAAAGATTTATCATTTGTTTGTTGAATCTCTCCTTGATCATGATGACAACATTGAGGACACTTGCCATCTCTCCAATGTCACCTCACATCGAGATGCATATTCTTTTGGTTTGGATTCTCTTGTTCTCTCTTAGCCACTCCATGCTATTATCTTTCCACATTCTTATTCACATCCAAAAAAATCGCACACTTCAGTGGTCACTGTTCTTGAGTCTTGTATGGCAAATTTGCAGTCTAGAATTAGATTGGAGAAATATGAGTATTTTTTAGAACCATTCATTTTGATTCCTTCATACATTTCACTTGAGTGGGAAACCAGTAGTTTAATAGCTCGAGGTTTCTATCTTCCAAAAGGAAGAGGCATCATTTGTTAGAAAGGAACCTACTATAGAATTCACCATGCTACATTTTGTACTGGCATTCTTTCTTTTCTTTGTGGAGACACAATTGGGTATTTATCCTATATTTTCATTTTCATTTTCACTTTATGTGAGACCTTCTTGGGGTGAACGATGTTACAACATAGAAGATTCCATGCAGAGTTAGTGTATTTTTGTAGGGGGGGTTTTGTTCCCACTAGCTTTTCCTTCTTTCCTCTTTTCTCCTTTATTCTCTAGTCTCCTTAGTTAGACTTACGGGGAAGTGTTAGAATAATCTACAAACTTGATTTATCAGTTTTTTTTAGATAATAAGTACCGCAACATGTTTTTATTTATTCTTTAGGGGAAGTTGCTATTGCATCTTGCTTTATCTATGATTTATTATTAAAAACTATTGATTGCTTGGTTTATAAGTTAATTAAGGAAGACATCAAGACATCAAGATTTCAATCTATTGTTTCTAGATTTGTGGCTTTCCTCTCTTCTTTATTCCAAATCTTCCCCTTCTTTTCCTCTATTTTATACTTTCATAAAGGCTCTATATATTGTAAGTAATTCATGTAAATTAATTAATGAGTTAATGAAATAGTTTTAATCTCATTATTTCTCTCAAGATTTCTATCTATTTTGTAGGTTTACTTCTTTCTTTCTACCTAGATCTTATTATGTTGTGTAGGTTTAGATAAACTTTTACCTGGTATCAAAACGCCAATTTTACAGATCTTATACAATGATCGATATATAATATTTTGGTCTATGGAATGAGCTAGGAGAATGTGACACTCCATTTCATCTTTGGAAGCAATACAAATTATTGATAATGGCATTAGAATTTCCAGATTGAAAGTGTCTCCAAATAAATGTGGAGGAAAAGATATAAAGGCATCCAAAAATATGGGGTATCACGTATTTATTTACTACATGGAACTGATTTTTTTAATGCTATGAATGACCTGTTCTTGTAAATGTATTGGTTATTTGATAGTTCTTCCAAGTGATGAAAAGGATGTTTGTATAACTTTTGAAGAGACAAAAGGATAGATATTACCATACTCCACCATTTCATGTAGCCATGATAGAGATATAGTCCATGCCATAGACCACCATTCGTGAAGGCACATTGAGCATTGTAGATTGTAGGATCTTTGCTAATAAGGAAAAACACAAATCAATCCATGATAGATACAAAGGAAATCTAGGATAGTGATGTTGAAGAGATGCACCCTAAGGAAACTCTTCTTCAATATATTTTATTGTCCATCTATCTGTTGGAATTCAAGAACACTAAGAGGGGGGTGAATCAGTGTTCTACCAGAATGATCAATTTTAACCTTATTAAAACATGCATACACTAACCAGTATACCAATACATATAGAATTGAAAAAAGTAAAGCAACCAATAGGCCAATCACATAAATGAATACCGTAACACACAAAATTATACATGGAAAAACTCAAAGAGAAAAAACCAAGGTGATTTGTGACCCATAATATCAATCCACTAGCCATATGAAGAGATATTACAAAATATAGGGGCATGCACTTGTGGGAAGGCTTACAGCCTCTGCACACTGCTCAATCACAAAAGGAGCCTCATTGACCACATACAAATCTAGACTAAAATCCGAAGAAATGATTGAACTGCAAAGATAGCTCCAGTTAAGCTCTATTTGTTCTGGTCTGAAACCCTAACCCCTACCCGAATAACCCTTACATAAGTATCCTCACATACATGATATATTTCGCATCTCCTTTGCATTCCATGACCTTACGCTCTCTTCTATGGTATTTCAAAATGATCTAATTAACTGACCTATATACCCTTTACAATTCATCATGCCTTGTGTCAGCTTACAAAGATAATTACAAAATGAATATACATGTCAACTAGATAACATAAATACATGAATATTAAAAAAATTGCTAATGCTGAATCCAAAAGATGTCGACCTCCAATATCAATAGCCTTAGTCTAAACCATGATGGCTTGCATTGTCGGTAATCAAAGAAATCTATCCAACCTGCTGGTGTCAGTGCCAATATCAGTGAAGTGACTATGAAGTGCATGTCGGTACACAATTGAACCAAAATATGAAGTTAGAACAAGTTGCCATGTTGCCATCAATGACAACATATTCAAACCAACCAATTGAGTGTCAATTGCCAACAATCTTCCCCTTTGGCATTGATGGCAATACTCATGTGAAAAATGATCATGGTTTCCATCTGTCGGTTTCATCCTGAACCTGCTCCCCCTAAGCTGAATATCCATCAATACAAAATACTCCATACCTCCATAATTTTTCACCTATACTCCCCTATACTTTCTTTTTCTTTTTCACATCTATATCACTCCCCCTTTGACATCAATGCCATCAAAAATACCAAAAAGTATCAAAAATCAGGATGAAGAATGAAAGACCGCACAATGAATATGTCCCAAAATATCTTACCAAAATTGAATGTATTTGAAAATATCTGGATACGCCTTCTCCAAAATCTCTAGATAGGTATCCCAACTAGATTTGAAGGTGTCGAAAATAGATACAAGTCCATTTAGCATATGGGCAAATGACTCTTTCTCATTAAGCTCTGCTAGTGTGGTCTTACCAACCAGATCTATACACTCCTTCTTATGTACACTTAATGAATCCAACCAAACACTCACCAAACCTCTAAGACTTCTGACTCTCCTTGTGATTTTATCTTTTTCTTTCTCAAGAGAAAAAACTTTGGGCTTCCAAAACCAAAATCTAGCCATCTATAGATGTAGTTAATGAAATCAATCCATCAAAAGAATTGGCTATACCTGCAATCTCCTCCTAAATATCCTTAATCTTTTTATCTGACTCAACTGTGAGCAAACCTGTATTACAACATACTCTATAGAAATTAGTACACTACCTCAATCCATTATCTATCAATCTCAACTTTTCATTTATCTTCTTCCTCTCAGAGTCAATCACTTGATCAAATGTAGCTCTCTTTGCCTGTTTGAACCTCTCTAGTGCTTGTTGGTTTGATATCTACTGCAAGGATTGAAAATCCTTTGAAATGTGCTATGTGATTGTCTTAAGCTTGTTGGATGGGCTCGCTTCTCTGTCAAACTTGCACTCCAAGACTAGTCTATGCAAAACAGTGATAGACTAGTCAATAACACATTTATCCATAGATCCCTCCTTCAACATTTTTTGTGCAACCATCATCATGAGTTCAGTATAACTCATCTTAGTTATTCTTTTCTTTTCAACCTGTGAGGTGTCAATTAACAACAATGATGGACTTACTACTGGTTCCTTGCTGGATTCCCTTTTCTTCTCTTCTAATTTTTTAACCTTTATAGCTTCCTCACTTGCACCAGTGGCTTCACCACTTGGTGCAATCTTAGTAACTATCAGTTCCTTCCTAGGAACTATAACCTCATCCTTTACATTTGTATCCGGAGGACTATTGTCCTCAACATTAGTAACTTGTACATTATCAACCTTTACACTCTTTGCATCTACCGATATCTCAACATTTTCCTATACATTTGTAACTACAGGGGACTCAATATTTACTATCTTAACGTTTTTCAAAACTGGGAGTGAAGTACCCATTATACCTTTACCTTTCCCTTCAATCGGGATGTCTGTAGTATCTGTCTTAGGTTCCGGTGAAGTATAAAAACCATGACTCTTCACATAACTTAACCCATGCCTTGTGTATCTCCTCGATTATCTCATTTAATCTACCTAACAAAAGATTGATTATTCTATGCTTGTTGTTAAAGATTTTTCTATCTGCAACCTCAAGTGTCTTGTTCATCTCCTTTGGAGCAATAGAAAAACAACAGATAAAAACTCTTGAATCTTTATATACCTATCCTCTTGCATTTTCGATAGTCTTCTAGAATCTAAAATGTCATACAATAATGTCGGTATTGGTCTTCAATTTCTAACAAGGCTTTCTTATATGTATATCCAAATACAACAAAACTGCTTCCTCTACTTCTCTTTGTTCATCATTATCTAAATGTTCATAATAAAATTGTACATTCTTTAACATGCCATCTTTAGTAATTTCATCAACTAAATCTGCACAAGTCTTTGGTGGAATGATAGTTACATTACCAAATTCAATTGATATCAATGTTATCCTTCTTCTTTCTCCTTCTAGTACCGGATGCGGCTGAAGGTGTTTCTTTTGATGCTCTTCTCTATGCCGGTATCCTGATAGTGACTTTCCTAACTGGTTACTTCTTAGCTTCTGCCTTGGTCTCTTAATGTTTATTCCTCAATACCCTTTTGAATGCCAGGGGTGTGTCATCCTCAGATGCAGATTCTACTGCAATAGGCTCAATGAATATTTCTAGTTCTTTCCTCTTCCTCCCTTTCTTTGAGACAACATCAATCAATGTCTTGATGTCTTATGAAACATTTTCAACAAATTTACTTGCCTTGCCCTCATTCTTCTCTCTCTTCTTTCGGTTGCAATCAGCTTCAACCTCTTGCATCTTCTACCTAGAAGTGCCAAAGGTTTTTTATAGTTTCATCTACCAATGCATCAATTAGAATTTGTGCGTAAGCATCAAGAATCTGTGCATCAACTTCATAACCCATTTCCACAATCCAAATCTTTCGGGGCCTTACAGCTTCCATCAAAGTTTCATCTTTCTTGACCATGAAGCATATGTCGGTTGAGTACTTCTCAACAATGTACTTTGGAACCCTTATCCTAGAATTCATAGCCTTTTCAAATGCTTTATTGTAACCCCACACTTTGTCATCTCTTTGAGTATCCAATGTAGCAATTGACTGTTTTAGTTGCCTCCCTACTGGGATATTGAATGCCCATTATCTCTTCCCAAAACTGGGAGTCTCATTGATGAAAAATAGCCTTAAATAGACAATTAGGTTACCATACCAAAATGTTCCTTTCTTTTCTCCTTTAATTTTTCATAGGTTAATCAACAATTCATCCAACATCCAACCACATAGATCTAACTTATCATTCTCCCTCATCATTTTATAAGCTGCATAAATGCAAGAGATAGAAACATAATTCAATCAGTTTCATTGTGTTACCTTGTATCTGATGATCATGCTTCCGAATCTGATGTCTATATCGGTGATAGTACTGATCCTCATTGACCGCTTGTTTGATGTTGTATCGGTAATCTTGTTGACCTAATCATTTGAAACTTTCTTCTCCGGACATTGTCCAACATGTGGTAAATCGATGATTACCTTGATGTCCTCCTGTGTAATCTTATATAGTATATCCAACCAGATAAATTCTCCATGCACTCTTCTCAAACATACCTAATAATTTCCTCTTCCAATTCTAGAATATCTAGAATGCTGGTAAACCCTAATTCCACAATATGCTTGTATTTGGGCTTAATCTTTCCAGAATCTCCCATTATCTCATTCATGTACATGCTCTTAATATCAATCATTCCTAAATCCTCAATATGACAGTGAATATAACCTCTTACATCTTCGACATACACGACTCCTTCTGGGACATGGGAAAAAGCTCCAACTGAATCATCTAGGGTAGCAACATGCGGATATCGCTTGAAAATCAGCCTGGGATGGTCCTTGATCTCAACAAAAGTTAGATTTGTAGCAAAGATAGGTATAGATGATGATCTTGCTTCCATGATTGAAGATAAATACCTATGAATAGCTGTCGGTGAAAAATCCTAAAAGACCTTTTCCAATCACTCGTGAAATCACTCAAGATAATATCGATCGCACTAATTCACCTTAGAATTTCTCTGAATCAATCTAAATGCAAAGTGATCATAAATGAAGTGAATTTGACCTTTTATCCTCTAAGAAACCCTAATCTTTCATTGACATCAATGACTTCCAGTGGAAGATACCGGATCTCGATCAAACATCTCCATGCCAGATAAGAATCTCCAATGTCTGGAACATCTTCCAGATCCTCTTCCAGGGGAATATGAAACATCTTCATGAATTTTCCTACCCCTAAGGCATCTACCTTAGTTACCAAATGAGCTACCTGCCGGTGCAAGAGCAACCTCCTCTGTCGGTTGAGTAACCGGCGCATTTCTATCTTATGATTGTTCTTCTGACTTCTTGACCCATCTCTGGGTATGATCTTGCCAAATTTCATTAACCTTCTCTTTTCCTTTCTCATTTGATCCTCCATTACCAACCAATAGATTTATGCTTCTACAGAACTTAGCAATATGTCCAACCTCATTACATGCATAACATGTAACATTGTTCTTTTGCATTGCTTGACCTGTACTGATTAGCCATATGTCCAAATTTTGCACATGCATAACACTTAACATTCATTCTACAATATTCTATCTTATGACCATACTTATTACATTTAGAACATTGACCGGGAGTAGAATCAGGGGTCTGATTTGCTCTATTTGTACATTGCCTAGCCATGTGACCAAATTTATTACAAAAAAAGAATCTACCATTAAATTTATAAGCATTAAATTGCCTAATCGGTGCCTTATGTATTTGATCTTCATTTGTAGTACCGGAACTCTGTCCTTGTTCAAATCCAAGTCCACTGGAATATCCATTCTACCTTTGTCTCTTCAACAACTCATCTAGTTGTGTTGAACTAATCTTGAATTTATCTTTATACTCACTTGCAATAGTCAGATCATCTCTCACAATTATCATTTTTCTCTCAAGCTCTTTTTCATTACTCTAGGATTGTAGTAAATTAGTTCTTAACATATCATTCTCATGAACCCACCTTCCACATTCTTCAAATTTATTTTTCAGAGATACAACAAGATTTTCTTCCTTTTTCTTCCGGTCCTCAATCTCCTTAGACATCCTCATAGCTATAGCTTGCATTTCATTTCTCATAACCATGTTTTCCTGACTTAATTTCAAACATCTCTCATTAAGTGAATCATTCTCATCATTATCCTTATTCTGCAAAAGTTCCTTCCTCCTAGCCTGAATAGATGAAAATCTCTCCTGTAAGACAATAATAAATTCCTAAGCAAAATTCAATTCATCTCGTAGCTTTAGGTTCTTCATCGTTTTAGCATCATAATCTTCAAGTGCCACCTCAAGTTACTTCTCCATACTCATATCCATGGATTTCGGATTCAGGATCTTCCTTAAGCTGTTAAACTTCCTCTGAGGCACAAGACTCTGATACCAATTGTTGGAATCCAAGAACATTTAGAGGGGAGGGGTGAATCAGTGTTCTACCGGAATGATCAATTTTAACCTTATTAAAACATGCATACACCAACTGATATACCAGCACATATAGAATTGAAAGAAGTAAAGCAACCAATAAGCCAATCACATAAATGAATACAATAACACACAGAATTATATGTGGAAAAAATCAAAGAGGAAAAACTATGATGGGATTTGTGACCCACAATATCAATCCATTTTCCATATAAAGAGATATTATAAAATATAGGGGCCTACACTTGCAGGAAGGCTTACGGCCTAGAGCATATTGCTCAATCACAAAAGGAGCCTCACTGATTACAATCCGGAGAAATGATTGAACTACAAAGATACAATCTTCTATGCCTGAATATAGTTCTGGTTAAGCTTTGTCTGTTCTGGTCTGAAACCCTAAACCCTTACCAAAATAACCATTACATAAGTATCCTAACATACATGATATATTTTGCATCTCCTTTACATTTCATGACCTTACACTCTCTTCTATGGTATTTCAAAATGATCTAATTAACTGACCTATATACCCTTTTACAATTCATCATGCCTTATGTCGGCTTACAAAGATAATTACAATATGAATATACATGTCAGCTAGATAAATTTTTTTTTTTTTAATAATGCCTGGTAAACTTTTTAATGTGACCGATGACGCTGGCATGACACGCCCTTCGGCTCCACGTGAAACACTTTTGACCCAGAGCTATGAACCGGTGAGGCCACAACATAGGGGATCTCATCCCTACACTTCACTTGTTCAAACCCACAAGCACAATGGCCCAGTGAAGATACAAGGCCTGTGAGCATAGTGGCCCAGCAGGGGTTTGAACCTTGGTGGCCACTTCACCAACGAAGTGTTTTAACTGCGACACTACATGTCCAAAGATAGTTAGATGGATAACATAAATACATGAATATAAAAAATAATTGCCGATGCTGGATCCAAAAGACGTTAGCCTCCAATACCAATAACCTGATTCTAAACCATGTCGACCTACATTGTCGGCATCAAAGAAATCTATCCAACCTATTGGTGTTGGTGCCAATGAAGTGTTTGTGAAGTGCCTACTGGTAGACAACTGAACCAAAATATGAAGCTGGAACAAGTTGCCATGTTGCCATCAATGACAGTATATTGAAACCAACCAATTGTGTGTCAATTGCCAGCACTATCTACTTTCCCCTTCCATAGTGATAATTTTATTTACTTGATGAAATTTAATATGGTTACTAAGTATTGTCATAGTAGTGTTATTAATGATTCTTTCTTACCATGGGCCTAGGTCTTAGATGAGTTATATTGAAGAATAGATACCTTCCCTTTGATGAATAAATAATATTTGTATTCCATAGTTTCTATTCACTAAATAGATAAATTTGAAAATGATGAGTATAGAATTAAGGTAATTAGGGCAGTTACAAGCATATCATATGCTATGTTATGCATGTCAAAATATCATAAAATGTATAATCTACCAACTCTTCTCTGTGATAATAGATTAGCACAATGTTTACCATACATTGAACTTATAAAGCATATTATTGCATTGAATAATTTATAGAGCCTACAAGGGATTGAAGATGTTGAGGTGAGAATAATGCATATAAGATATTTGTAAAGATTTATGATTGTTGTTTGCAGGGAGACTATAATTTGAACTACTCAAGCCATAATATTAAGGTAAAGGTCTTATTTGTATGAGAGAAATTAAATAAATTATTTGGTATTAGTTCATTAGAGATTATATTGTTAATGATGCTAAGAGGGTTTGAAATCATGAATCAAAAGAAAACATTGTAAAGGATTGAATCATTAAAATTAGTTAGTGATTTGAAATAGGTGGAGAATATAAGAAACTCATTCTATTAATTTTATTATGATGTAAATTATTTTTGAATTATCATTTTAAATATTATATTATTTGAAATATTGAATGCATTTTTCTTTCAATGCCATCATTGTTATATGTGACGAGGTCTTCAAGGACTCACATGAATCAGCGAAACAATGGTGTAATATGGTCAAACTAGAGATTGGTGGCACTAGAGGATGGAGGATATACATCATCTCAAGCTAACTTCTTATTTTTGAGATGGTGCTTTGTATGAGAAGCAATTTTTTATTTCTTTCCTCCATTTCTTCTTTATTGCTATTAGATTTGAAAGTTACATATATTGTGAAGTTTCTTTTTAAGACAAGCAAGGGGTTTGGTGTTCAACTCAACAAAGATTGTAGCTCAGAGAGATCACAAGACTGTACTCAAGAATTATACTCTTATGAAGATCAAGAAATAACTTGATGGAATCCTATGTATACATATCTCAATGTGAATTGTCGTCAAATAATTTTCTTTAGACTCCATCTCTCATTTTATCATTCTCTCATTATTTCTCAGTTTTCACATGCACAATCAACTTCCCACAAGATAAACAATGAGTGGATAGACTCATTGTTAGAACTCTTTGTTGTGATGTGATTTTTCACCTCTCACATTGATTGCCTACGCTGGAAAAATGCTTACACACTTTTTAGCTAGGTAGGAAAAAGTGGTTTTGATGTTGCTTGAAGGAATATTAAATAATAATGAAAAAGATATATTGAAATTAAAATTATCTTATTACATTGATTTTCTTCATTGATTTTTTTTTATGAATAGGAAGTCTAGATTCTATTAATTAAGAGAAAATATACACTATTCACAAAAGTATGTAGGGGAATACGGGATCACCCCTTAGATTTTAGATGGATAGAGCCCAAAAATTCAGCAAACATGGGAAATGCCTAAAAAATAACAAAAAATTACATAATAATGGTGAGTAGGTAGCTTAACCGATCCCAGTGAGAGGCGGAGGTGGATCCTTATCATATTTAAGACCCCATAGAACAGGGAAGTCTAGGATATCATCCGAGAGGGTCCTTGGAACCCTCATCAACAGAAGCAACCTCCTCAGTGTTCTCTTCATCACATGTAGGGGAAATGGACAGAGCCAAGAGAGGAAGGGCCTTGGAAAAATTAGGCCAAGTACTGTCATTTCCAGTGGGCCACCCACTACCACCACTAGCAAGAGGCGCAACACCTCCAGAACCCCAATCACCATGAATAGGCAAAGAGGAATGCCAATGGTGTAAATCCCGACCATTAGACCGGTGGCAAACATTAGACCACAAGAAGAAGAACTACACCGACAACGCCACCCAGGAGGTGGTGATTGACCCCTTGAAGCAGGATGATCAAGAGGTTGTCTAGCAATTGTACAAGGGGTGTTTCCTCAATGCTCTAAAACCTCCTAAAGGTGGGCCACCTCAATGGTGACCTTGTTGGCTTGCACTTGGATCTGTAACATAACATTATTACATATACAAGTTTCAGCATAAAGAAAAACTTTCATATCAATAGAGCTGTGAGAAAATAAAACAACTTTTTTTTCTTTCCATAAGGCAATCGGAATTTCTATCCTGAAAGCGTGTCATATCTGGGTGAAGGAATGAGTGAGGCTAGGAGGGTCCCTGAGAAAAGCCATGTGCTAAGAGAAAGTTTTAGGCCTGAAAGTTCTTAATAAATCATGAATCTATCTCCAGAAACTCTAAGCATGACAACAATACCAGAAAAGATGCATAAAAGACTTTTGTTGCCCACAAAATGGGTAGTGAGGATCCAAAACCCCTATGTGCCACAGGCGAGAGCCAACAGGCAAGCCTTGGAAAAGAATACACAAGGCAAAGTGGGCAAGTTTTGGGTTCACAATGGTAGACTAGATGCTAAGAAATCGACGTCGCCAAGTGATAGTAGTCAACTGCAAGTGCCATCATATGTTCAAAGCTAGTACCATAGGAAGATGCTAAGAGAGTCATCTATAACCCAAAGAAACTAGGAAGATGCTAAGAGAGTCATCTATAACCCAAAGAGGGTTTGTATCAGGAAAATGAATGTACCACATCTTGTCTTTCGACCAGGGCCTCATAGAGTGAATGCCCAACTTGTGAAGCATATTCACAAACAGAGCCGGTAACACAATGTCAAACATCTATCGATCTGGCTAAATGAGCTGAACTGTACCCGAAAATCTTCCCAAGACCGAACGCTCATGGAAGCTCTAGAAAAGAGATCTTTGGGAGTACGAATGCCACGCTTGTGAAAGCGTAAAGCATGTTTATTTGAAATTTCCTAGCAAGAGAAAGGCGCTTCGTGATCCAATAAGACAACTTTTTCTCAATTCTGGTAAGGACCGTATTCCACAAATCCACTGGAGAACCTTGAAAAGGCAAAAGGGATACCTAGGAATCTAAAAACTTCACCATGATCTAACCACTTCCAGTCAAACTGGAGAAGCCACGAGGGAGCCGAAAGGAAGGGCTGCCTATAGCGCTGCGTCTTGTACCATTGAATGGTAGACCCAGAGGCCAGACAAAAGATATCAACACAGCAAAGGGTCTCCCGAACATTCTGTTCATCTTCAATGAGAGTTAAGAAGGAATCATCAGCGAAGTGGTCGTTGGTTAATTGAGATGGCGAGTTACCACTAGCCTCCATCATTGAATGTTGAGAATATGTTGTTGTTTGGAAAGATTCAAGAATATCACTGAAATCTATTACTGCGTATAACAAATAATTAAACAATTTAAATCTATGATATTTCTACAATTCACAATAATGCTTAAAATGTTTGAAATGTTTTTAAGATTGAGAAACATTTTAAGATTCATACAGCTGTTCATTTTTTTCTGTTACAAATGCTGTCACGTCTCCTCGCGTATAAATGCAAAAAACGGATGGTGTCAAAATGCACTTAAAATGCTACCAAAATTTAGTTTCCATAAGACGAAGGGCTAAATTACAATGACGGAAAAATAAAGCATAAACGACACGCAATGTTACAACAGTGAATGGGCTTTTGTTTAATGGGCGTTTCATTTACAAAGTACTACGTTAATTAAATCGACTTTTTCCGTTCCCGTTACATCATTCACGTAGGTAAGACAACGGTAAATAAAAAAGTATGAAATCGAAGCATCCAATTAATTTGTTAACAAAGAAAGGCCGATAAAATGGTGTGAGAAATGCTAATAATATTGTAATATAGAACTAATCATAACATAACATTACAATAATAGATAGAGAAGCCGCGGCTTCTGCATCACACGGATAACAACATTTACGAGAAAATAATTCAAGTCTCCCCTCATCATTCTCATCGGCGAAATCAACCTGTAGTTTTACTACTATTGTTCACCGCAATCTAAACCACGTCTCCTTTATTTATGGTCTATATATTCTCCTCGGACTTACTATCTGCAACAAGAACAAAAAGAAAACTTAGTTGATCACCCATTTAAGAGATGGAAATGTAAAATGTGTTGAAACGGAACTGTGAACTTACAAAGTGTCTAATAAGTAGGATGAGGTGGAGGAGAGCTATGCATGGGAGGATGACTGTAGTGTCCATGCTTTGGTGGGGGCTTTATTACTGCCTTGGGAGGAGATTTCTTCAAGGGAGGATGCACTTCACCAGGGCCATTGAATATAGGGGAACCTGGCTTGTGATAGAGTGGAGCATTAGCAGGAGAGAAGTGTGGGGATTTGTGGAAAGGTGGCGGCTTAGGAATAAGGGGAGAAGGGTGGGGCGATTGTGGGTTTGGAAATGTAGGAGAGTGGGCGTCTTGCATGGGAGACTTCTTCTCGAATGGGGGATTGTGAATGAAGGGAGAAGGGAAGTGTGGTTGTGGGCTTTGTAGTGGCGGTGGGAGCGCAGGTGGGTGAGCTCCTGGTAATGGCTTTCTATTGTGGTGGAAAGGACTAGGCAATGGCCTCTCCGATAAACATACTGACACAAATGCCAACAAGAGGATGAGTACAAAAGAATTGTGAAGAGCCATCGCTAACATTGTTGATGGTGAGTTGAAATGGTGAGAGGGTTGAAGAGTATTTATACACAAACAGGTGAAGGCGAGCGCAGTAGAAACTTCCAATTCACACTGCTCAGCTGTTACATTTAACAATAGATAAATAAAAAAGAAGACTAAAACCTTATACGTGGTGTGAATGAAACAAAAGTCAAGATTTGCGTGTCGGAGATTGTCCACAAAGTCGACTTTTTCAACGTGTGTACGACAAATTTAGTTCGTTAATTACGCATCGATTAAGGAGTTGGAATAATATTTCTGCGATTCTCTGAGTCCAAATATTTGGCACTCCCCGGAATTAGCGTCTCTTTTTGAGAATGGGAAGGACGTGTCACATGTGGAGGCAAAACGCAGAAAGTGAGGGAGAAGGAGAGGGAGAGGGATATCCAACGTTTAGGCGTGTGAATGCAAATGGGCCGGATCCGACTTGAACGCTAAGTTATTCTTAAGTCTTGCCCTTACCTTGTACGCTATTATTCAAAGATTTAAAAATAGTTCACTTATTCTAAAGTCTTGCCCTTACCTTGTACGCTACTATTCAAAGATTTAAAAATAATTCACTTATTCTAAAGTCTTGTCCTTACCTTGTAGGCTACTATTCAAAGATTTAAAAATAATTCATTTATTCTAAAGTCTTGCCCTTACCTTGCAGGCTATTATTCAAAGATTTAAAAATAATTCAGGTATTGACGTATGTAACTCATTGGTAAGTGTTTCTCTAAAATGAAGGCCTCTGGATCTACCCTCTCTCTCTCTATATATATATTGATAAGCCTCGGATCAATCTATATACATATAATGTCTTGGGATTATCAATCACATAATTTTTTTTTCATATTTAATGTTATAATTAATATATGTTTGAATAAAATAAGTTTTAAGATTAAGAATTATAAATAACAAATTAGTGGGATTAGAATGTAATTGGCAATCACAAATGTTTCATAGCTACGTATTTATAAGACAAATTATATATAGCTTTGTTCACAAAACTATTTTTAGGAATTAAGATTTTATTTGTGATATTGCTACTCCAATCTTACAACCAAACTTTTAAACCCTCTTTATTATGTGTGAATATTTGGACACTAATTACACCCTTACGATTAGATAATTATTTCTAAAATGAAAAAAAATATCGTTATATATGAACTACCAAACTCCACCTACACTTTTGTAGCTACAAAACTATATTCAGGAACCCATGGGGGCTTCATTGTCTAGGCCATATTATATCATGTGCATTCATATTGGGGGGTTTAATATCTTAAAAATGAGGGTAACATATATTTCTTATCGGTGAAAATAGGGGGTTTTTTAATTCAGACTATGAAAAAATGCAATATCCGGTGAAAATAAGGGGGCTTTTAATTTGGGCTATGTATTGGGAGGGAGTGAAAAAAAAGGAGTTTAGGACAATATTTTTGAAAATAGGGGGATCATTTAGCATGGCATGAATGCACGTGATATAACCTAGGTTCACTAAGTGAAGCCCCTATGCAAGTAGCAAAAGCTTTATAATTTCTTGAGCAATTACAAAATCAAAAATTTCAAATTTCAAAAACTTGCACAATTTCTAGTTAGCTTCTAATTCATTTTACCATATTTAAGATTATTTCAACTATGAAACCTTAATAAAAGATCATGTATAATTTCAAAGAGGTTATTTCCAAAGTAATCTTGGAGATGAAAATTTTCATGGATATGGATCATCTAGGAAAGTAATTTTAAAATAATTTGACATAAATAAGTGAGAAGAAGGCCAATGATAGAATCAACAACATCATTTGGAGTTAAATGATTTGAGACTTTTATTTCCCAATGGTGATATAATATTTGTAACTTGTGATTACCTATTATTAGTTCTATAATTGATAGACTAATGAAATACCAAAAACTACAGGCCAATTTTTTTAAAATAGATTATGCTTGGATACACATAAAAGATCTTTGAAATCTTAACCTATGATAAATATTTAGTTATATCAACTACAACATTCTAATAAATCCCTTTTTGCAAAAATCATTTAAGATGTGAGCTGATTATGTTTTATTTACAAAACATGTCATTATCATTTTAGGTCTATTTTATAGAATTGGTCCCTCTTCACTATTATTCCACCTTGCAATTGTTAAAATTAGCCTAGTTTATTCTACAATGTCTTTTCTTCTTACTTAGAGCGTAATTCTTATTTGCAATAGTCTTTCTTTAGAATCATAATGTTATTAGAGATTGGTGACTAGTACGGCCTATGGTAGGTTTTACCCTTTCTATAACAATTTCAAAGAGTTTCACGGATTTATGGTGGGTTTATAAATTTCATATTTTAGTATGATGGAAATGGATTTCAACTCCTTTTGTATTTTATCTTTTGAGGTCAATGCTCTATGTTTTAGTGATTGATGTATTTTTCATGTTTGTCTACCATTCAATATTCCTTCTGCATGGATAACCAATTTTGAAATAGGGTTTATGACATTTACCTACCTCATTATTTATTTTTTAGCTTCACCTAAAATGGTTCGTTATTTAATATTGATGGGCTACTTTTTAAAATGTGTATTGTTGAGTGGCTTAATGGGGTTTGGGCAAAGGGTTGGGGATTCATGTTACATATACAAGAATGATTCACAAAGCGCTTTTTGTCATGCGTTTTAAAACCAATGTCATGCAAGAATGAGTGCTACAAAAATAATTCTAGAAATATTACTAACTCTATTTTTGGAGCACTTAATTGGTCTCTTGATATCTTTAATGAGAAATTTGTTTCTATTTTTATTTTGATATGGCTTGTTATTAAAGATTTACTAGCTCAATTGTGAGATTTATTTCCCCATCTCCTTTCCTTGGTGGGTAACGTTCTCTAAGTAAACTAAACTCAAAGCAATCTACCACATATGGATGCAAGGTTATCAATCACTCTTTCTCATAGCATTAATATGAAAAAGTAGATTGTTATTGATCTTGAAAGAAATATCCAAACATATAAAAAATGACCTTTGGGGGACTCAAATTCATGCTTTCTCTACAAAAAAGAGGGTCAACCAAAAAATGCCCTAGTTTTAAGCTAAGGCCTTTGAGAAACTAAATTTTGAGGGCACTAATGGTAATATGGAAAGTCCTATGGAGGACTCTATTATGGCCATTTCATAAGGTTTCCCTCATGGCAATGTTAATTCTAAAGAGAATGTAGAGAGAATTAACCCTAAACATGATGTTGAAAGGGATGCAACTGGGGAAGATATTTCGAAAGATACTCCAAAAGATAATACTACTATCCCTAATCATTTATTTAATACCAATACTAGACAACCAAAGAATAGCCAGACATTGGCATTGGATAAGATTAGAGCTATGTTGAATGAAGCTAAGAATAAAGAAAATTCTTGATCAAGTAGAATTAGTGGAAGTTGTACTGTCTTTACCTAATATGATATTCAAAGGTAAAGAAGGTTCAAATTATCCATTGAAAAATCTCCATGCTCAAGTGCAGATGAAATTATTCGAGGGGTTGATAAGAATGTATCCTTTATAGAGAAAAGAGAAGGGGAAAAGAAAAGGAAACACCTTAGTAGAGGTCAAAGTGAATAAAAGCGAGAAGGGAAGGAAAAAGAAGAGATAGTAACCAAGTGTTTTGACAAATTTAGGAACAACAAAGAAATAAAGATGAACTTAAATTGCATTAGTTGGAACATTAGGGATGAAATTGAATTGCATTGGTTGGAACATTAGGGGTGAACTTAATAATCTTTTAGTCTATTTTCAGATTTGTCATTACCAATGCAAAGGGTCTTCCTAGATATATGTATGTTCTTCATTACCAATTTTGATAAAGGAAGATTAATTATTGTGTATGGTTTGATATGGAATTAGTGTTAGTAAACTAATGTTGTTTATACTTAAGGTATGAATGGTTTGATCTATTGACATGTGTTGTGGATGTCATTTCTAATCATTTTGGATTTTTGCCTTATGACAATAACTTGGAGCCTTTGTTATCACATCAAATTTGATGTTTGCGTTCTTGGATTGGTAGGTATCACTTGAGATGGTGGTCACTTTGATATTGTTGTAGATATCTCAATGGAGCATGAGAGAATGTTGGAGATTCATGTGGTTTCACATATGGCTATGATGATGTATTTGTAGGTCTCGGGGACAACTAAGAGGGGGGGGGTGAATCAATTGTCAAATAAATTC
Source organism: Cryptomeria japonica (assembly GCF_030272615.1). Taxonomy (NCBI): domain Eukaryota; kingdom Viridiplantae; phylum Streptophyta; class Pinopsida; order Cupressales; family Cupressaceae; genus Cryptomeria; species Cryptomeria japonica. The sequence goes on from NW_026729277.1 coordinate 92,006, forward strand.
AAACCAAAATCTTGTTAACCAACTTAATGCTTAATACTGGTGACAGTTAAGTATGCCAGTAGATAGTGTTAATAGAAAATTGCTATACCGGTAAGAATTAATGCATGAAACATGAACATAAAGTCATCCACAACACATGACACAAATATTTGTACGTGGAAACCCTGTAAGAGGAAAAACCACGGTGGGAAACCTTACCCACAATCAGATGATACTACTGCAAATAGTAAGTGTACAAGAGGGGTCTGCACATGCAGAAAGGCCAACAGCCTAGAGCTCACTGCCCAAACACAAATGGGAGTCACACTGACTACAGTTGGATGGTTAAATCTAAAGAGAATGTACTACACAAAATAGCATCTTTATATGCTGGATTTAGTACCGATGTAATGCTGATATGCTTCTACAAAAACCTAACTTCACTTTCAAATGATGTCTTCATGTTTATCTCTGCTTGAGCTTGCATATACCCTTTCTTAAATATTTTTCGCATTCCACACTTGATCTTACAAATAAGATCTTTCATTTATACCATACCCTAAGACCAATTTTAGTAGGTCGGCTCTACAAGATATTACAATAAAAATATTTTACAAATAATACAATATCTGATGCAATAGCTGATTAAACGTGTCAGCTTAATGCATTTACAACAATAATAAATCATCTCCATAGCGTGCCATGCTGATCTGGAAAAGATAAACCTGTCGGTGTAACCCTAGATAACCTAGACCTATTTGCCGGTAAAAGCAAATATGCAAATAAGAATATACCAATGATATTACTTCAGGGAAAAGTGTCCACATGATGTTTTGACATTACCAAGTTTCTTCCATGTTATTGCAAGTACCGGTGAACATTATATCCTACCGGTTAACCATATACTGGTGATTATTTGAACAGTTTACTGATTGCCGGTGAACGTTGCTGGATCTCCAAAGTAGGTGTATTTAGTAGGTGTTGACATCAATGACAAAACCATACCAAAATACCAACAATCTCCCCCTTTAGCATTGATGGCAACACAAGATGGAAAAACCATCAAAGTGCTAAACTAGAAATGCCAAGTACAAAAACCAATTCTTCCCCTGGGAGTAATATGTGTTTATACAAATATTTATTTACAATACCAATCTCAAAAAGATAATGCATATATTTTTCCTTAATGTTTTTCCATATATCTCTCCCCCTTTGACATCAAATGCCAAAGTCATAAAAAGGTCAAGTTCATACAAAATACCAATCAATTCAATATACCAACTACCCCCCCTGAGAAGTAGCTTCCTCATCAAATACCGGAATAAAAGATTTGTCCATTTAATTCTGTTGGTTGATGAAATTCATCAACTATCTAAGTCTCTACCAGTGGAGGTAAGACTCTGAGCTGATCTCTGAGATACTCAAAAGTTTCCTTAGGCAAAGGTTTTGTAAAAATATATGCAAGCTGTTCTTTAGTATTCACATAAACCAGTTTTATTTCCTTTTCTTCAACTTTTTCCCTTAAAAAATTCAGTTTGATAGAAACATGTTTTGTTTTAGAATGTAATACTGGATTCTTAGATATGTCAATTGCTGCAGTGTTATCACAATATATAGTAATAGGTTCCTTGCATTTTACCTTTATGTCTTTCAACATTTGCTTAAGCCAAAGTACCTGTGTACAGTTTGTTGCTGTTGCAACATATTCTGATTCTGCAGTTGATAAAGATGTACAACTCTGTTTCTTACTTAACCAAGAAACTAATCTCTTTCCAAGAAAGAATGCTCCTCCAGTGGTAATCTTTCTATCATCTACATCTCCTGCCCAATTTGCATCTGTGTATGCGTATAGATCAAAATTTTCATCTTTAGGATACCACAATCCAAGATTTGTTGTGCCTTGTAAGTACCAAAAAATCCTTTTTACTGCTAATTCATGATTTTCCTTGGGATTACTCTGAAATCGAGAAACTATACATACTGCATTCATAATATCAGGTCTGGTTTGTGTCAAATATAGTAAACCTCCTATCATAGATTTGTATCTAGTTGGATTAATAGGTGTGGATTCATCCCTTTGAGATAATTTGTCATTTGTAGTCATAGGTGTGCTTACCGGTTTAGAGTTCTCCATCCCAAATTTCTTGAGTAGTTCTTTCAAGTACTTAGATTGATTCAAAAATATGCCTTTATCAGTCTATAAAATCTACAATCCTAAAAAGAATTTTATTTCTCCAATCATAGACATTTCAAATTCATGCTGCATTTTAAGAGAAAATTCTTTGCATAATCCATCTTCTCCTCCAAAGATTATATCATCAACAAATACTTCCATAATCAAAATGTCATCATTAGTTACTTTGTAGTATAAATTGCTATCTGCATTTCCTTTAGTAAAACCAATTTTTAAAAGATACTTATCCAATATTGCATGCCAGGCTCTTGGAGCTTGTTTTAGTCCATATAGAGCTTTTCTTAATCTGCAAACCATATCATTGTTATCTATGAAAGAAAATCCATCAGGTTGTTCAATATAGACTTCCTCTTCAAGATCTCCATTCAAAAATGCACATTTAATATCCGTTTGATAAACTTTGTAATCCTTGTGAGCTGTAAAGGCCAAGAATAATCTAACTGCCTCAATTCTGGCTACTGGTGTAAAGGTTTCATTGTAATCAACTCCTTCTTTCTGAGAATATCCCTTACACACTAGTCTTTCTTTATTCCTGACAACCTTACCATCTTCATTGAGTTTGTTTCTAAATACCCATTTGGTTCCAATTACATTTTTATTTTCAGGTCGAGGAACTAATGTCCAAGTATTATTTTTCTCAATCTGTCCTAATTCTTCTTCCATATCTTTAATCCAAAATTTATCTTCACATGCCTCATTGATAGATAATGGTTCAATTTGAGAAATAAGACATACCTCTTCATTTGCCAATCTTCCTCTTGTCATGACTCCTTTAAATTTGCTTCCAATTATCTAATCTTCAGAATGATTCAGTCTTACATACCGGGGTGTCTTAATCTATTATTGTTCTTCAATTACTATGGTATCCTCTCATGATACCGGAGTAACTGGATCATTCTGTACCGGTGGATTTACTATTGGTTCATTTTTCATAATTTCTGTTACCGGTTCAGAGTCTATATACCTTGAAGTTTCTCTGAATTGTTCATCAATTTTTACATTTGTACTCTCAATAATTTTCTGTAATCTTTTATTAAAGCATCTATAAGCTTTACTCTTAGATGAATAACTAAGAAATATTCCTTCATCACTTCTAGGATCAAACTTGCCAATGTACTCATCTCTTCTAATATAACATTTACTTCCAAAAATTCTGAAATACTTAAGAGTAGGAGTATTACCAAACCATAGTTCATGAGGGGTCTTACTGGTTTCACCTTTGATGTGAACTTTGTTGAATGTATAGACAATAGTGCTTACTGCCTCTCTTCAGTACACATGTGATAGATTTGCTTCTGATAACATACTTCTTGCTGCATCCAAAATAGTTCTATTTTTCCTTTCAACAACTCCATTTAGTTGTGGTGTCTGAGGTGCTGATAACTGTCTTTTGATTCCATTAACTTCACAGAATGTATTAAAATCTCTAGATGTGAATTCTCCTCCTTGATTTGATCTTAAACATTTAATTTTCTTACCGGTTTCATTTTCAACCATTGCTTTGAATAGTTTGAACTTCCCAAGTGCTTCTGATTTTTCTCTGAGAAAAGTAACGCAACACATTCTAGAATAGTCATCAATAATTAGCATTAAATATCTATCACCTTGTAAACTTTTAGTTCTAGCTGGACCACATAAATCAGTGTGAATTAAATCAAGAGCATTATTGGATTTTTCTGGAATACTTTTGAAACTAGCTCTAACCTATTTTCCAAATTGACATTCCTTGCAAATTGTATTCTGAGGTTTCACAATTTTAGGTAAATCTCTAACTGCCTTAGAAGTACTGATTTTTACCATGCAATCAAAATTTACATGACATAGTCTTTTATGCCATAGCCAACTTTCATCTATATGTGCAATTAAGCATGCCTTTTCACTATTATTTAAATGAAAGATATTACCTCTAGTCTGATTACCGGTTGCAATTTCCAAACCGGTTCTATTCCTGATTTTGCATTTTCCATTTTTAAATTGTAACTGAAAACATTTCTCGACTAATTGACCAACACTTAAAAGATTATGTTTTAATCCTTCAACATAGTAAACATTGTCAGTGTTATGTTTACCATCAAGAGATATTGAACCCTTACCTTTGATTGAACAGGCTTTGTCATCTCCGAATCTTACTAAGCCTCCATTGTATTCTTGAAAGCTCAAGAATTTGCCTTTGTCTCCAGTCATGTGATGTGAGCATCCTGAGTCAATAATCCATTCATCCTTTGATTCAACTTTAGCTGCTAGGGCTTGTTCTATCGGTGGAGCAATAGGTACCAGTTGATCTTCTGTTATAGTAACAAAGACCCATCTATTGTCTGCTAGATCCTCATCAGAATCATCAGTCACACCTTCATCAGCAATGTAACAAGATTTATCTTTGTTTTTCTTAAATTTGTATCTTTGATATTTAGGATTAGGTTTGTATGTCCTTCTAGCTTCTTCTCTTAGTCTAGCATGTCTATCAAGGCATCTTGAAGCCATATGACCAATCTTACTGTAGTTGGAACATTTAAAGGGTGCTTTACCTTCATACTTACTTCCAATTGGACCTTTTGGCATTTTTCTTGCAAATAGTGCTTCAAGTTCTTCAAGCTCTTCATTCTCCTTCTTGGTTTCTTCAAGTTCTCTTCCATAAAAGGCTCTCCAGTCTGATTTGTCAAAAGATGGAGCAAATGATGTTGATGCTTTGAAGGCCAAATCAGTTTTTATTGTAGCAACAGGACCAAATTCCTCAATTTCAAAAGCTGAAAGTTTTCCAATCAATGTATCCCTAGTTACTGATGTATTAGGCATTGTTCTCAACTCATTAATAGTAGTAACCTTCATTTTATATGCTGGTGGCAAACCTCTTAATATTTTTGAAACAATCTCATCTTCACTCAAGGTTCCTCCACAACATTTGATGCCTAAAACAATTTCATTTACTCTTTCCATAAAAGCAGAAATTCTTTCATCTTCTTCCATTTTCAGATGTTCATACCTAACTTGGAAGCTTTCAAGTTTTGCAATTTTGACTGTGGAATCCCCTTCATTCAGTGTTTCCAAATGATCCCAAATAGCTTTTGCATTAGATCTATCTGATAATCCCATGATTTGTTGATCTGATAATGCGTTCAAAAGTGCTTCTCTTTCTTTGCAATCATTTTCTTCATCTTTAGCTAAAGTAATAGGAGCAGGCTAACCAGCTATAGCAGCAGTATAACCATTCTTAGTAACTTCCCAGATGTCTTTACCAATGCAATTCAGATGTGTCTCCATTCTGATTTTCCATATTCCATAGTTGGTTCCATCAAGTTTAGGACTATCCTTTCTGAAATAATTAGTAGACATTGGATCTCCTCAAGTTGTTAAACTTCTGCAAAAAGGAGGACTAGGCTCTGATACCAATTGTAGGTCCCGGGGACAACTAAGAGGGGGGGGGGGGTGAATCAGTTGTCAAATAAATTCAAACCAAAATCTTGTTAACCAACTTAATGCTTAATACCGGTGAAACAGTTAAGTATGCCGGTAGACAGTGTTAACAGAAAATTGCTATACCGGTAAGAATTAATGCATGAAACATAAACATAAAGTCATCCACAACACATGACACAAATATTTGTACGTGGAAACCATGTAAGGGGAAAAACCATGATGGGAAACCTTACCCACAATCAGATGATACTACTGCAGATATTAAGTGTACAAGAGGGGTCTGCACATGCAGAAAGGCCAACAGCCTAGAGCTCACTGCTCAAACACAAATGAGAGTCACACTGACTATAGTTGGATGGTTAAATCCAATGAGAATGTACTGCACAAAATAGCATCTTCATATGCTGGATTTAGTACCGGTGTAATGCTGATATGCTTCTACAAAAACCTAACTTCACTTTCAAATGATGTCTTCGTGTTTATCTCCGCTTGATCTCGCATATACCCTTTCTTAAATCTTTTTCGTATTCCACACTTGATCTTACAAATAAGATCTTACATTTATACCATACGCTAAGACCAATTTTAGTAGGTCGGCTCTACAAGATATTACAATAAAAATATTTTACAAATAATACAATATCCGATGCAATAACCGATTAAAAGTGTCAGCTTAATGCATTTACAACAATAATAAATCATCTCCATAGTGTGCCATTCTGATCTGGAAAAGATAAACCTGTCTGTGTAACCCTAGATAACCTGGACCTATTTGTCGGTAAAAGCAAATATGCAAATAAGAATATACCAATGATATTACTTTAGGGAAAAGTTTCCACATGATGTTTTTGACATTACCAAGTGTCTTCCATGTTATTGCAGGTACCGATGAACATTATATCCTGTCGGTTAACCATATACCGATGATTATTTGAACAGTTTACTGATTGCCGATGAACGTTGCTGGATCTCCAAAGTAGGTGTATTTAGCAGGTGTTGACATCAATGACAAAACCATACCAAAATACCAACAGTATTTCACTTGTTGACCCTTATCAATGTATACATTTGTAAAGTGGAAAATTGAACCCTAGTGATTCCCCACCTAGGAGAGAGAAAGGAAATAACTAGGATAATTTTTAGTTGGGAGATACTTTGCATTCAAAAGAGGGGTTGAATTCACTAGATCCAAACCCTAGAGTGAATAAGGATCTGAATACTAAGTCAACTGCAAGGGTGCAATGCAATTTACCCTCTTTTGTAAGTAGAAGAGTTGACTTGTTGACTATGCAAAAAAGAGAGATAAAATGGGTGAAATGAGGAGCTACTAGTTCGAGATTGGGCAGTAAATTTGGATATGAGATATTTAGACTGATACAGATCTGCCCTGCAAATTTGGACAAAAGTTATCGGGACTGTGTTGAAAGTGCACACAGTCCTCTGAAAAATCCTTGAAATGAAAAGGGTTTTCCCATCTCTTTAAATGAAGCCCAAACTTTTAATTACAGTTGCGCACCTGCAACCAACACACAAAAAAGAAGGGAAGAAGAGTTGTGGATAGGGATTTCCTCAGTCAAACCCCAGTTGAGGAATTGACCTTGAAAGAAAGTAATTGAAAATGTTTAAATGTAAATGATGCAAATGTATACCTTGTAGATCTGCAATTTGTTGATGATGATTGCTTTGCTTCTTGAATGTAATCACAGGTGTTGCATGAAATGGCATGTAACATGACAAAACCCTAACACACACACATGCCTGCAAATGAATGTTGTAATTTTTATGTAATGGATGAATGAAGAAGACACATTAAGAAGGAGATGTTTGAAGACTTGAACATGTGAACACTTGATGATGTATATTTTCACCTATGCTTCCTTATCCTTGTATATTTTCACTTCGCTTATGAAAACGAGAGGACTAGATTCACTTTTAGACTTGCCTCGGAGGATTAATTTTCATCTCACTGAAGGCTGACATAGGAGAATTTAAGTTCCCAAAAAGAAAATTAGGTCCAAGGGTCATATGGACCCATCTTAGGGCCACCCTAAGAGGAAGGATAGGGGTACCACACCCCTATCCTAGGGGGGAAAGGGGTGCTATGCCCTTGTCCTGCCCTATTTTGGGGCCTATACAAGGTCTCAAGGTGATGCAAGGGCCAAAACAAGAGAAGATTTAAAATTATGATGCAGAGAAGGTTCCCAATTGAGTAGGGGAATGTAGTTGTCATCTAAAATGCAGTCAAAATTTAAAGGGTTGCAATTTTATGATGCTACATTTATCCCCCACTTTAGTGGGAGTATGACTTATGCGAATACAACTGGTAAAGTAGAAGAAAGAGAGAGATGAAGATGAGAGATACATAGAAATACCACAAGGAGTATAAGACATCACTAATATTGAGGAACAAAGCCCCAAATCTTAGGATCTTAACTCACTCAAACATATGCAAGATAATACAAGACAAAAGGAACAAGACAAACAAAAACAAGACCAAACACAACATACACATGACAAAAACAAAACACGAGACCATAAATCAACTAGCCAAAGAGACCTCGATACAGATGTCTCAAACAACTAATTGAAACACAAAGACAAATGCCATCACATAAACACCAATAATCACATAAAAGCGCAAAGCTTACATCATCCATGAACCATCAATAGTAAAACTATGAGCTCATGAGAGGAAGGAGAGAGAACATGAATACACACTTTGGTGATCCATGAGAAGAAAGGTGAACAAGAGGAAACCATGGACATCTCGCCCCTAGAATTAGGTGATCCATGGATTAAAAGGACATGGAAAACTAGCCCCTAGAGTCTGTCTAGGTGATCCATGTAAGGGAGGAAGGTGAGAATGCTGTTAGTTCCACTCAACCTCATGCATGTGTGTGCAAGTGAGGTTCGAAGCATCTGATAGGAGTCTATGCCTGATTATGCTACAACCTATATAATAGGTATAGCACAAGTGTCAAGAAAGTGGCGGCATCTCGCTCTAAGAGTCTGCCCTTTGGTTAAGAAAATAGTGAAACCTTGGAAAGAGGAAAAGGAATAATCTTGCCCTCCAAGCATAGAGGCAAGAATAAATAGGCTATTACATTTCACACTAAGTATGATTGCACCTTAAATTGTACCACCATGAATGACAAGGAGCCCCCAATAGGTAGGCTAACTATGTCACATAGTGAGGAGCAACATAATAGGAACTTGAATGTTATTTTAAATGATCATGATGAATATGACAATCATTGTTAGATGTTATTTTTAACATGCCTGAATCAATGTAATGTTGCATTTGTTGATTTATTATGAGAACATGTGGATTTATAAGACAATGGAGAAGAATATGTTGACAAAGGAAATTGTAATTTCTCATGACTTTCTCACTCACATTCAAGCATTTGTCCATTGCATCCATGTGCATGTTCAAAAGAGGGTTCACTCTTAGGGGGAATTGGATGGAAGTTTAAAGAGGCCCAATCAATTTCAAGATTTTTGTTAAGAGAAAAATTTGGAATATGAAATTTAGGCATCTTAGACTTTCTAGAAAAGGTAGGAGTGAAATCTAAGGACCCCCAATCATCCTCTAAGACTTATTCCTTAGCAACTTCTTTTGGTAGGAGATGGTGTATTTGAGTAAATTGAAGAGAGGATTGTAGGAACTAAGAAAGCATATGATGCTTCACTTATGTTCTCATCAACTACCTCATTAATATATGTGTAAGGCACAACATGATAATTAGGAAGAATTTTTGGTTTCCTAGGAACATGAATGGAATTGATTTGATTTTTATTAGGCTCTTGGTTTTTGGGAGAGAGAATTATGATGAGAAATGATATCATCCTCTCATTCTAAGGTATCTTTATGTTCAAGACACTCATTAGGAAAAGTATTATCATATGTAATTAATGCTTCATCTTTAGAGGGAAGATCATGTAAAGAAGGTGTGGTATCACTAGGATAAGTATCCATAATATCATCCTCTCGCACCAAATAATCCTTATGAGGGAGGTACTTTTTAGGAGAAGAAGGAACACAACTCTCCAAAGATTCATCTTTAGGAAGGAGATCTTTGAAAAAAGTTTCCATATTCCCTTTTTGCACCAATGTGCCCTCATTAATGCGATCAATTTTGGGAGAGGGTAAATTATAGGTATGAATGAAAGGGAGAGATAAAATATCATCATATGCATAAAAAGGAACATCATGAACATCTTTAATCTAACTTGAAATTGAATTAGCAAAATAAGATCAGAACTCCATATGCACTTATGATAAAACAAGAAACTCATATGTCATTTAACCATTATTATGTTCACCCCATACATGCATAGAAAATTGAATAAAGGAGGGAAATTGAAATTTGAATTGCAAATTTGAAATTAAAATTTTGAATTTGAAATTTGAAACTTGCAAAATAATTGAATAATTCAAAATTCTAGGAAAAATAATTATTCAATTAAATGAACAAATTGATTAAAAGAATAATAATGCAACCTCTTAGGAAATTGAAAATTAAAAATTAGGATTATGTAAAAAAAAATAACCTCTGAATTTAAAATTTTAAAATTATCCAAAAGAGATTAAAATTAAGGCCTATTGAAAAACCTCTTAATTTAAAAAAATGAAAGTTGAATTAAAATTTTGAAATTTAAAATTAGGGTTTTTCTTAATTAACCACTTAATATTAAACTATATCTTGAAAATTTAAATTTTGATAGTGGAGATTATTTTTTATTTTAGAGGGACCGAAATTCGACAAAATCAACTAATTTTCTGGATTTGAGCAATTAAATACAGTCATAACAATCTCCCAAAATTTTGGGAAAAAAGTCAGGGACCAGATTGAAAGTGCACACGGTCCTCACAACTTTTTCAAAATTTTTCAGGGATGAAAGCTATGATGATTTGAGAACTAACCCCAAAAAATTGATTAATTTTACAATCTCTAGATAGGTGAAATTAAGGTTTGAATGTTGAAATGGAACCCTATTGATGCAGAGAATCTTGGAGCTTGGTTCAATACACCTTCTTGAGTGACTTGTCCTACTCAACCCCTCAACTACTCAAGTCCATCCAGTGGCACTTAGTAGGGGTTATTCTAGTGAGACCTCCAAGGTTTTCACCTATTTGGCTTGCCTCCAAGGTATAGGAAATGGTTTTGGACAATCAACTCCACCACTTGAGGTTGCCACCTCAGTCACACACACTTCACTCCAGGGCTCCAACCACTCCTGCAAGGATCTTAACACACAACCACTTCCTATGGGTCCCCAATGCATCTACCAAGTGTCTTTGAAGTATTTTGAGGCTTTAGGCTCACAAAACCCATTGCTTTAGTTTCCTAACCTTTCTAGGTCTCCACCAGTTCCAAAATAGGCCTAATTGCATTAGCCCTCCCTTGGCGGTTTTAGGGCCTTAGTTTGTAAATGTCCCAAACAAGGCTAGAAATAAATCATGTATTAGAGTACCCTTTTGGAAGTTACAACCAATACTAGAAAATTGCATTTGGTTTATCCGTACAAGTGGGGTTTCCAATGCTGCACTATTTTGAAGGGTTTACGTCTCACCAGGTGACTTGGAAAGATGGGTCTAAAACTTTGCACCAGTCAAGACTCCTACTCAAAAAGATTTAGGAATATTCAAGAGCACTTAGAGGGCTTTCCATTCATGTGTCACTTGTTCATGCACCAATCCACATGTGCTCATTAATCATAGTTTTCTTGTTGTCCTAAGTCACCTACTCCTAGCGGTGGGCCTAGAGCTTCATTGTTTCTCCTCCACAAGGACCTGCAAAACCAAAAATCCTATCCTAAGGCTATGTATAGACCCTAACCTAGCATTCTTAGTTATTTCAATAATTGCCATTAAATAATGCCTAGGTTAGAGCCATTTTATTGGTATTAAACCCTACTTGCAAGGGTTCTACACCTAGTTGCAAATAATGGAAGAAATCTCTGCAACCTAGGACAATCAAACCTACAAATCAACCTTAATGAAGGCAAATACAATGAACACTCAATAATTGCAATGATTTTACACCATCTAGTATGTACTGGACCATACAAGCAATGAATACAAATGAAAAACTCTCAAAAACCGGTGGAAACAAGTTTGCTTCACAATCCAAAAACTCGCTCTTGCATTTCCAATCCTCCAACCTGTACAATGAAGTGAATTTTGGCTTTTATCCTCCTATTTCAGTCAGTTCAACCAACTTTTAATTCCTATAACCAAAAATACAACTTTTGCAAGAAATTGCAAAATGTTGCTCAACAACTTTTTACATCTTTTGGCTTCAAGATGCAACTTTGCATTATAATGCATTTTTAGACTCCTGAGGGTCCTTAAACACCCTAAAGACCTAAACACAACACAATTGACCCCTAATACATGAATACATTCATCTGGAGCACTTTACCTATGATCTACCTAAGCATCTCACTTCTCAGGCTATCAGCATCCTGAACACAATTGACTCAAACCAAAACTTGGACACCTCAACCATGTCTCTATTGATTCCTAAATGGCTAGTCCATTATTACATCACAAAGATAACTCACAAAATTGAAAGAAAATAAAAAATTGGTAATTGGAGTATTTGGTACCCTGCATCATACTCCCCTGGGACAAAGAACTCAAGTCCCTTGAGTTAAAAGGTCTGCAATCTCCACTCCATGTTGTAGTATATCTACCTCTAACATCCACATGGCATCTAAATCAGGTAACCTTTCCCACTTGACAAGATAGTTCTTGTAGACTCCTTTCCTTGTCTTCTTTACTATCTTGGTATCCAACATACTCTCCAACTTAACCGGTTGACTAGGTGGCAAATACTTTATCTAATCTTCATGAACTAATGATGGCATGTCCATCTGATTTGTTGGTGACTCTTCCTTGTATGGATAGATATCACATACATTAAAAATGGGAGATATCCCCAAGGTAGGAGGAAGTTCTAAAACCTCATATGCATTCTACCCATACTTGTGCACCACCTTGAGAGGCCCAATTTTCTTCATCATGAGTTTGATAGGCTGCTCTTTTGGAAGTCTCCTTCCTAAGGTATGCTAACACTAAGTCTCCAATTTTAAAGTGTACTTTCCTCCTTGTTTTATCAACTTAAACCTTATACTGCTCGGATTTTTGTTGTAAGAACTGCCTTACCTTATCATGCACCTCTTTAATACCTTCTGCAATTTTCTCCCCTTGTGCACTCTTGGGTTCCATTGAAATGAGATCTATGAGCTCTAATATGCCCCTAGGATGGAATCCATACACTATCTCAAAAGTACTTTTACTTGTGCTATGGTTGACTGAGTCATTATATGCGTATTCTGCCTGTCCAAGTACTAGATCCCAAGTCTGTCCATGTTGTTTTGTAAGACATCTTAGCAAGTTACCCAATGACCAGTTGACTACCTCTATCTGAACATCTAATTGAGGATGATAGGAAGATGAAAAAGATAACTTGGTGCCCAAATTCCTCCAAAGCTTCCTCCAAAAGTGGCTCAAAAACTTCACATCTCTATCACTAACAATGTTGATGGGAAGATCATGAATTCTAACTATCTCCTTGAAGAAGAGGCCTGTAATATAGGTGGCATCATTGGTGCTCTTGCAAGGTATGAAATGTGCCATTTTGCTTAACCTATCTACCACCACATACACACTATAAAATCCTCTTGGGGTCCTAGGAAAGCCTAACACAAAATCCATGCTCAGACATTCCCAAGGCCTTTGAGGTATGACCAAGGGTTGATATAGACCTACATGACTTGGTGTTCCCTTTTCTCTTTGGAAGATGGTACATTTCTCTACAAACCTTCTCACTTCTGATTGAAACTTGGGCCAATAATAAAACCTACCAACTTGCTCCAAAGTCTTATCAATGCCAAAATGACCTCCTAGACCTCCTTGATGCTTCTCTTGGATAATATTTTGCCTCATAGAACATTGAGGTATGCAAAGGAGATGACCTTTGAATAGAAAACCCTCTTGTATCATGTACTCTGAATAAGAGACATGTGAGGTGTTAGAAAAATTAGTATAAACATTATATATCTCTGCAAAATCCTTATCATCCTTGTAGAGGTCTTTTAACTCACTCAAACCCACACTTTGCAATTGTATCTCCTGCATAGTCATGACTCTCCTACTTAGTGCATCAACTAATTTTTTGGCTGTCACTTTCTTATGTTTGATAGTAATGTATAGGATTGTAAGTACTCAACCCACTTTAGGTGTCTTTGGTTCAACTTCTCTTGCTCATTGAGGAAACTAAGGGCATTTTTGTTAGTGAAGACTACAAATTCTTTGGGCAGCAAGTAATGTCACCATTTTCTCAATGCTTGAACAATTGCATACAACTCCAAGTCATATGCAGAGTACCTTTTCTTAGCTTCACTTAAGTTTTCTGAGAATAAAGTTATAGGATGTCCCTCTTGACTTAAAACTACCCCTATCACCCTTTGGCTTGCATCACATTCTACTATAAACAACTAATTGAAATTAGGCAATCTAAGGGTTGGCAGCTCTACTATCTTGGTTTCCAATATTTCAAACCCCTTATTAGCTTCCTCTATCCACTTAAAGTGACACTTAATCCATCCTTTAATGGTATTGAGAATAGGAGCACAAATATGGCTAAAGTTTCTCATAAACTTCCTATAAAAAGATGCCATTTCATGAAAGCTTCTAACTTCACCTATGCCCCTAGGGATGGGCCAATTAACTATTTGTTCTACCTTACTTGGATCCATCTTTAAGCATCCATGAGAAATTAAAAAACCAAGGTATACAAGCTTTGTTTTCAAAAACTCACATTTTTTAAGGTTATTATTGAGTTGAGCCTCCTTCAACTTCTTCAAGACCATCTCCATATGCTTGAGGTGTTCCTCCTTGGACCTGTTGAAGATCAAAATGTCATAAAGATACATAATAACAAATCTACCAATAAACTCAACTAAGACTTCATTCATGAGCCTTTGGAAGGTACTAGGTGCATTGGTGAGGCCAAATGGCATCATCAACCACTCATATAAGCCTGCATTATTTCTAAAAGTTGTCTTCCATTCATCTCTAGGTCTGATTCTGATCTAATGATAACTAGACATCAAGTCCACCTTTGTGAGTAGCTTGCACCTCCTAGATTGTCCAATAGGTCCTGAATCCTTGGCATGGGAAACTGGTACCTTATAGTAATCTTATTGATTACTCTAGAGTCCATGCACATTCTCCATTTGCCTCCCTTTTTAGGTACTAAAACAGTAGGAACAACACATGGACTCAAACTCTTCTTGATAAAACCTTTGTCCAAGAGTTCTTGCACTTGTTTGGAGATCTCTTCATTTTGACTAGGTGTCATTTTATAGGCAGCTTTGTTTGGCATATTGGCCCCTCATATTAAGTCTATATTATGATTCACATCTCTCATTGGAGGCAAAGAATCAAGAATGTCATCCCCTATCACTTCAGCATATTGTTTGAGTAGACCTTGCACCTCTTGAGGCACTTCACTCATTGGATTTGCCTTAGCTTCATCTCTAGGCTTCAACACTATAGCATAGCCTTGAGGACCTTCTTGTTTCAACACTTTGAGAAACTCTTTACCTCTCATCAGCATAACACTTGAGCCTATTTTCTTTTCTTCATTTGGATCAGGTAGTGGATTTATTTGGTACTTCTTCCCATTCTTGGAGATAAGATAGCTATTCTTTTCTCCATCATGAGTAGCTCTCACATCATATTGCCATGGATGGCCCAACAGCAAATGAAAAGCATCCATAAGCAATATGTCACATAGTAATCTATCCTTATACTCACCAATTTCAAAATCCACCCATGCTTGTTCATCAACCAAGACATGTTGTCCCCGATTGAGCGATGATACCTTGTAAGGAGTGAGATGAGGTAATCTTTTCAGTTTGAGTTTGTCCACCATTTCAACTGAGACAATATTCTTAGTGGAACCTGAATCTACAATCACCTTGCAAATCTTCCCATGTGACCTACAAGTGGTCCTAAACAAACTTTTCCTCTATGGTGGCTCTTGAGCTCGAGGCATCTTGAGCATTTTTCTCCTCATCATCAAGTTTTCTCCATCTTTCACTAGCCCTGCCTTGCTAATTGAAGAAGTTACACTCTGAGTATCCTCCTCTTGAAAAAATTGAGTTCTTCTTTCCCCGTGTATGAGCTTGTTGAGCTTGAGGATTTTCCCAAAGACTTACTCATGGTATGCCTAACTTGATTGCAATGATAATACCTACTAGTGAAGACAGTGTTTCTTCTTCTTGAGTTTCCAAGTCTGCCCCTAAAATTTCTCCTTCCTTTATAGGATCCTCTAAATGCTCCTCTCTAAGAATCCCCACTGCCTTCTTGGCCTTGTTGCTCTGCATTTCTTAGTGTTTGCTACCCTCTACCAAAACTTCCTCTACCTCTGAAATTCTTACCTCCCCTATGTTTCTGATTTTGTTCACTCCTCCTTTTGATCTTCTCTTCTACCCTTGTGGCCAACTTAAAACACTTATGGATAGTGTCTAGTGTGAGGATACTTATCTCATCTTGTATGTTCTGTCTAAGGCCATTCATGTACCTGGCCAACTTCTCCACTTCATTCTCATGCTTCCTAGCCCTCAAACTGAGTTTGTGGAATTCCTCAGTGTATACATTGACATCTAACTCCCTTTGTTTCAAATTTTGTAGTCTCCTATGTATTTTAATTTCATAATCCCCTGCGAGGAATTGTGCCTTAAGTCTGATCTTCATACGCTCCCATGAGGTTATCTTTTTCTTTCCTTCTTGTATCCTTTCTTCCTACATAATATTCCACCAAACTAATACTGATCCTCTCAATCTTGATTTAGCCACATTGACTATTTTCTCTTCTGCTACCTCTTTATAATCAAAGTGATTATTGAGAGCCTCTATCTAATCTAGCAACTCTTCTCCATTGAAGTTTCCTCCATAGGTGGGTAATTCATCCAAGTTGTCTTTAGAAATGGATTTGACTGTATCCAAGAATAGCTTTTAGTCTTGAGGCATGGCTACTGCTTCTAGTTCCTCTCCATCTTCCACTTATTCATTAGTCTCATTACCCCATTATGTCTTAACCATCCCCTTCTCCTTCTTAACCTCTTTGGTTCCTCTACTTCCTTCTACATCCTTCAATCCTTCTATCATCTCTGCCACCAACTGTCAGATGGCTTCTGGAGTCATTTCCTTTGGAGGCATTGAACTTGCTTCTGATTCTTCACAATCTGACATACACCAAATCTTTTAAAGAATGGCTCTGATACCACTCTGATGCAAAGAGTCTTGGAGCTTGGTTCTATACACCTTCTTTAGTGACTTGTCCTACTCAACCCCTCAACTACTCAAGTCCATCCAATGTCACTTAGTAGGGATTATGCTAATGAGACCTCCAAGGATTGAACCTCTTTGGCTTGCCTCCTATGTATAGCCAATGGTTTTGGACAATCAACTCCACTACTTGAGGTTGCCACCTCAGTCACACACACTCCACTCCAGGGCTCCAACCACTCCTGTAAGGATCTTAACACACAACCACTTCCTATGGGTCCCCAATACATCTACCAGGTGTCTTTGAAGTATTTTGAGGCTTTAGGCTCACAAAACCCATCACTTTAGCTTCCTAACCTTTCTAGATCTTTACTGATTCCAAAATAGGCCTAATTGCATTAGGCCTCCCTTGGCGGTTTTAGGGCCTTAGTTTCTACAAGTTCCAAATAAGGATATAAATAAATCATGGATTCGAGTACCCTTTTGGAAGTTACAGATAATATTCAAAAAGTGCATCTGGGTTATCCGTACAATTGGGTTCTCCAATGCTGCACTATTTTGAAGGGTTTAGGCCTCACCAGGTGACTTGGCAAGCTGGGTCTAAAGCTCTTCACCAGTCAAGATTCCTACTCAAACAATTTAGGAATCTTCAAGGGAACTCAGAGGGATTTCCATTCATGTGTCACTTGTTCTTGCACCAATCCTCATAAGATCATAAATCACACTTTTCTTGTTGTCCTAACTCACCTACACCCAACAATGAGCCTAGGGCTTCATTATTTCTCCTCCACAAGGACCTGCAAAACCATAAATCCTATCCTAAAGCTATGTATAGACCCTAAACTATAATTCTTACTGATTTCAAGAGGTTCCATCAAAGAATGCCTAGGTTAGAGCCATTTTCCTGCTATTAAACCCTACTTGCAAGGGTTTTACACCCAGTTGCAAAGAATGGAAGAAATCTCTACAACCTAGGACAATCAAACCTGCAAATCAACCTTAATGAAGACAATTACAATGAACACTCAATAATTGTAATGAGTTTACCCAATCTAGTCTGTACTAGACCGTACAAGCAATGAAAACAAATGAAAAACTATAAAAAGCCGGTGGAAACAAGTTTGCTTCACAATCCAAAAACTTTCTCTTGCATTTCCAATCCTCCAACCTATACAATGAAGTGAATTTTGGCTTTTATCCTCCCATTTCATTCGCTTTTGTGTGTGTGAAAAGTGGACCTGTATCTGTATCTGGAATACACAACACTTCAATTAAGTCATTAGATGCATGGTTAGTAAATCAATAATCAATGAATAATAAACCATTACAAAGTAACCCATTGCCTTCTAGTAGATGCGAGTTTAGATTGCTCTCAGATTGCTAAGCTATCCAGTGACTAGACAACACCTAAATGAAGGATTTTTAATCTATATGAGCATGAATATGAGCTAAATGGATGCAAGATTTAAGCTAGATATGTAAGATTAATCTAACATGATTTAAGCAATAAATGAGCTAAATGATCTAAATATGTATGCAATAACTAATATGTGAATATCTAAATGCACAAATATTAATGAACCTTAGTAAAATAAATTAAGAAAGTTAGATGATAAATCAGTGTCAATTTTTTGATTAAGTACAAATGAGCATCTAACAATTTAGGATTAATTTAAAATTACAATTTTTTTTGTATGTATTTATATTATGTATTTTATATATTTTAGTCTTTCATTTTAGTTGGTTGACCTTCACTTCTTTGTTTTCTAATATTTGACAAATTAGTGGTATTTATAAAAATCTTTATTAGGCTAGTATTATGTTAAAAGGGGATATTTTTTTCTAAGTGAACCCTCAAACATATGTATGAATAATTAAAAATAACAAGCTTCTATCACACAAATGCTCTTATGAATGTTTTCCTGGAGCTTGAATCCTTTCAATGCACCACTTGAAATGTGCAATACAAATATTATTCCAAGCGAAGAAGACTATTTTTTGTGTCAAAATAAATCCATTGAATACCTTTAAATACAAGGTCATAGCAATGAATTGTGAGAATGAATAAGAAGAAGAGCAATAGAAGAATCAACAACATTGCATATACTAAAATACTTAAACATTTCACCTTCCCTACTTGTTATATCCTAATAGCTTATGATAACTTATGATTAAATCTATAATTGAGAAACTAACTATGAAAATTTACAACCCAGAAATTACTATAGATTATGCTTGGATATGTAAAAGTGATCTTCAAAATCTCAACCCATGATAAATATGTATTAATGTCAATCAGAGTAGTCTTATTTCTCTTTTGGAAATCATTCACTATGAGTTTATTATGTTTGATTTGTGGAAGATGTCCTTGATTTTTAAGGCCTATTTTATAGACTTGTGGTTAAATTGGTCCCTCTTGGCTATTATTCTATAATGGCATAGATTCATGTTTTCTTTCCTTTTATCCTTGAGTTAATTTATCATTAGTTTTGAATTTTTAATGTGTTTCTCATGGTTCTCAACCATTTTATATTCCTTTCTTTCACATCGATATCTATTTTTTAAATAGGGTTTGAGATGTTACCCTACATCATTATCATTTTTTTGGCAATGAAAATTTATAAAACCAATCACACATTCCTCATTTTCATGACTTGGTTTTTTAGAATGTTTTACACCTAAGAGTTTAGTGATCTCCCATCAAGTCCCAAACCTTACTAGCTACATATGTTTATAAACTTCCAAAAAAGTTGATTACACCTAAATACCTTCAATATTAGGAATTTAATGAGCCCATTTATGGAAGTTGTAGTCAAGTTCTCATGCCTAGCTCATTCATTATTTTGAACATATTCTTAGATTATACTACTTTACCATGTACTACTAATTTTATTTATTGCATTTAATTTTTATTATTTATTGCATGAATAGAAAATTAAATTAAGGTTTCAATAGATCTTGTTATATATATAAATCTCATAACACTACATTCCTCATCATTTTATGACTTCTAGAGTATGCTTGGCATCCCCTTGTCTTGATAAGTTGTAACTTGAATTCATTTCCTTTCTTGATATATACTTTTATTATTTTGAGTTATATGTGTAATATTGATAGTGCAAGCCCACAATCAAAGTCTAAAAACCCACTTCATTACCATTGGCATTTTCATGCCCATGATTTACCATTGATAACTAGTCTAAGAATACATGAAATGAACTATTTTTCTCCTTAGCTTATCCCATGTTGTAAATTTTTTTAAAATGATGCCTAAGTCTTTGGCTTTTTGGCTAAGTCCGGTGGTTATAAAACTTTTGTTGGTCCCCAACATGGTTTCCACAACCTTGCCAGGGTACAACATGGTTTTCATGACATCCCCAAGCTTTTCTTGTCATAAGTTTCAAAAGCTCTTACAAAATGATTTTTCAGAGGTTCAAAGTGATTTCAAAACTACTATCGGCTCACAACACAACTTTGGAAAACAATGTTGAGCCCTTCTTGTAACTCCTAACTACTCAGAAGGAGAAGTGCACATTCTCAAAGGAATCTCAAAAAGACATGTCTTTTGACATTAGAATTTGATTATGGAACCAATATTAGCTTTAATATTTCAACAACCCCACTCTCAATGATGTAAATAAAATGGAATTAAGAGGCTATGGTGAAGGGAAACCAAGGAATCCACATGGCCAAATTCTATGAGTTCATAGGAATAAAAAATAGGGAGTCATCCCAAGGTGCAATGGTAGGTGAAGTTGCCAAGTGTCATCAAGTCCATATCAGTAGGTCATTCTTGACTAAAAGAATATGGAGGTTTGCTATGGTCAAACATGGTATGATTAATCATTCGTGATTGATCATAAAGATCCATAGCCATGTTTTAGAATAGATAAAAAGTTTGAATATTGTATCGGTAGACATTGATCATATAGATAAATGGCTAGAGTTTAAGGGATGATTATATGTATCTCTCATCATTCAATAGGCCCACCAAAATCAGGATCAATGGCTAATGTTTGAATGCTTCTTAAATGGCCCTGGACTAGGGTTTCCATGCAAAGGTTTGTCATAGTGGGAGTAAATTTAATGCCTCGCTCTATTAACTACTATCTTTTATGGCCAAGGTAAAAGAATGGGGTCATTAAGTTGCTTGCATATTTCTATAGGCTCTCGTTCTCTTGCATTGTCTTTTAGGGATGATGAAAATAATTGAAGAATTTAGGTCTTTTTCATGTTTACACAAAAGTCTTTTGTTTCCTTTCATGTACTTTTCCTCCATTGGACTCATAACTCCCCCATATTTTGGGGATGAAGTCGATTTAAAACAATCATATTGATATCATACTATTTATCTAATATTCATACCAACCATAAATATTTAAATCCCTTATGTTTTCTTGCATGATCTTGTTTGTATGTGTAATCATCTTGATTTTTCCTATGTTTTGGGTATTTTATTTTTGCAACATTGTTGTCTATGAATGTATATTTTTTGAAAGGAAATTTCTCTAGATTGATGTACACAATTAATTTAAGGTGGGCACATACATTTCTCTATGCATTAACTATGTTCAAACACCAAAAGAGTAGTTGTTCACTTATACCACACAACAATATTGTTTGTGCTATCACAAAACCTTTTTGTAGCACTTTTAACAAGACTACCTAGAAAATAGAGTATTTTTTTCTTGGCCAATATTTTATGGTATCATTCGCATGAAGCTCACCTAGTATATCTAAGGATTTTTACCAACCCATGAAGTCTTCACTTGTTTATGAGCCAACTAGCATAACATTTTCTAGCCTTGTGATTTATTAACCCTTGACAAAATGGCACCTACTAAGCATCCAAGGATCTTGCTAGTCCTACAGACCATGTTTTCTGTGTTTGTGACATGAGTCCTGTGTTCACGAATATGGATCATAGTAAGAACCTATGGATATTACAAATCCTTGATGCCATGCCCTGTGCTATATATGCTTTGTGTACATTTTTAAAGTTGATCATAATTTTGCTCACTTTGTGTTTGACCTTTCATCTTGATATTATAGGTTGATTAGACCTAGAATCTTTGGCTTTTCCATACTTTATAAGTATGAGAATAATTTCATACTCTCACTAAAGGAGACACTAAATGTAGTATCATAAATTATTGACCTTAATAATTTCACATTAGACTTGGGACCCATTTTGGAAGATATGCCTAATTTATGCTTGATTGTGCCTAGTTTCAAGAACACTTCCATAAACTTGGTTCATTCCCCTATTCATAATATTTTTGGTATCTTGTTTTGCAAAGGCTAGGGCACCTAGTGGTCATATCCAAGCAAAAAGAGCTCAACTTTCAAAGAATGAAAGTCAATTGTGCAAATAGCATTTCTTTGTCAACCTTCACCATAAAATTATTTTAGAAAGGTGTAAGTTGCATATGAATAGATCTCCCTTTCCCATTTAAAATTCTATCAAGTTCAAATAAGACTCCTAAAATCCTTCCATTTAAATCCAACATATATCTACATTTAAGGAGCAAAATATTCAAGCATGCAAGTTTGGTCAATTATATCATGTTTTTTAATGTTGAAATAATGCACTAATATGTTACAAGACTTCACTCCATCACATCAAGCCTTGCGTAAGATTCCATAAAAGAGTTTCATACTTGAGGTAATATCCTCTCAATTCAACATTTTATTACTTGTTTAGCTTATATCCTTGCAAGGGCATGCACTCAAATCTCATCATTAGCCATTGTATAAGTGGAAACACTAACATGGGGTTTGACTTACGAATGCCCTTAATGGAATAATATTTTTTCTTACTTTACATTTGTGTGGATGTAGATCTTATAGTGGGAATGTTATAGAAATGCACAACATATGGTGATAGACTTCAACAAAATTTGAATGAAAGAAAAAACCTCATACTAGAACACTCAGTGCTCTTGTTCTATCATTTTGAGACGGATTTTTGCAAAACATTGGTACATGACCTTGTAATTATTTTTTTGATCATCTACAACAATTTCAAACACCTTTAGACTAGGATTCCCTACACCCCTCTCTGACATAGTCAACTCTAAATTTCAAATCTAGATTCTTCTCTATCTATCATGTAGATTTATCTTGTTGGTTTAATATTTCATAATTTATATGCTATTTACTAATAATTATAATCATTTGTTTCATCATTAACTTATTTCATCTACACACACTTCACTATCTCATTTCTTTTATAGCAAAGCAACTAAATCAAAGTTCTTAGCTCTCCTTTTAGGACTATAGTTAGGCCTATTCATGTTCCAATATTATGAAAGGAAGTGGAATGTTTAGTTTGCATTGACTGACGCAAGATCCCATTTGCCAATATTTCACTTTCACATCACTAACTTTATCCTCCTTCAAGATTGAAGAAGACTCTTGTTATCAAACTCCATTTGAATTGTAATGTTTTGCTTTTTTTTATCATCATCCATATTTGATTATCCATCTTTTTAATATCCTTATCTTTAATAATCATGTTATTCAATATTTTATGCAACCACTTGAACAAAGTCACCATTGCCTTATATCATGATACTTGAACATTCCACTTTTGATAATGAAAAGTATAAATATTCAACTGCATAGAAAATAACAATAAGACCAACTTAAATGTCTGTCCTACATGACTATAAATTGCAGATTTCCTATTTATAAATGTTTGATCATTTTGCAAGCAAACTTTGTAAACTCTCATGCAACCAAATTTTGACTAAGACAAATGGAAACACATCTTATAACTTACAATCAATATAGTATATCTCCAAAGAAAATAAAGCCCTTTATCTTCTTTTGATATTGCATCTCACACTAATGCAAAATTATTTTCTTATCTTTGCCTTTTAAAAAATGTCATATAAATTTTCAAATGAGCAACATAAATTTTTGATCAAGTGGACAAATGAAAATAAAAAGCATATCATTCCAAAGCATCTCTACGAAGGAGCATACAATAACATATCACAATCACCTGTAGGGGAGAGGATCCAGTAGTTGAGCACGTTCTAATTGTTGTGATGCTAATCATTTATTTAATACCCATAATTGAATGAAATATACCCTTAGTAGTAAAAGACAATCAATCATGTGATGCCACATCAGCTGCACAAGTATGGGGGCCCCTTATGCATGACTATTGATCTCACCTTTTTCTCGAGCTGTTTTGGACACCTTGAAAAAAAGCATGGTGATGTGGCCTTGAAACCTTATTTGTAAGGATGGACTTGCCAAGTAAGCTGCTGTAAAAAAATGAGAGTGATTTGAAATTTCCATGGGGAATTTTGAGAAGTGCAAAGTTAGGGTGCTCAACTACAGAGTCCTCTCTCTTAGTAGTATTTATTCTCAAGATAATTTGTAAAGTCAATCTCCCTTTTTGACCATCACTGTCCCTTGGTTTTCACACATAAAATCAATTTCCCACAGGATAAATGATGAGCGGATGATCTAACCGATAAAAACTCTTTGCTTTGAAATGAATTTTCACTTTATAAGTCGATTGCCTATGTGGCTAAATGCCTACACTCTTTTAGCCAATGAAGAAAAAGTAAATCTCATATCAATTTAAGAAAGAATATAAAACAGGAATGGAGGAGGATTTATCTTATTACATTAGTTTTCCTCATTATATTTTGAGAATATATTTTTATATAAAAAAATTTCATCACTGTCTATAACAAATAATTAATTGCATAAATTAATGTATATTATCCAATACAAGGATGATCATTTGCTTGCTTAATATGACGAAAACAGTTATCATATCTCTATAATTCATAATAATGCTTAAAAAGTTTATAAAATTTTAATACTTTTAAACATTTTAAGAATCATACTGTTGTTCAGTTTTTGTTACAAATGCTGTCACTTATGATATAAATGTATAAAATCGAATGGTGTCACAATACAGTAAAACAGATGAAGGCGAGCGCAGTAGACGCTTCCTATTCACACTGTTCAGCTACTATATTCAATGTGGAGGCAAACCGCAGACAGTGAGGGAGAGGGAGAGGGATATTCAATGTTTAGCCGTATGAATGCAAATGGGCCGGATCAGATTTGAACGCTAACTTATTCTAAAGTCTCGCCTTTACCTTGTAGGCTACTATTCAAGATTTAGAAATAATTCAGTTATTGACGTATGTACAATAGTCTTGGCTTTCCTTCTTACTTAGAGCGTTATTCTTATGTACCATAGTCTTTCTTTACAATCACGATGTTATTAGAGATTGGTGTTTAGTACGGCCTATGGTTAGTTCAACGCTTTCTTCAACAATTTCAAAGAGTTTCATGCATTTATGGTGGATTTGCAAATTTCGTATAGTAGTGTGGTGGGAATGGATCTATGGAACTTCCTTTTTATTTTATCCTTTTGCGGTCATAGCTCATTTTTCCATTGATGTAATTTTCATGTTTGTCTAACATTTAGAATTCCTTACTTTCACATGGATAACCAAAATTAAAATAGGGTTTGTGATGTTTATATGCCTCATTATTTATTTTTCAGCTTCACTTATTATGGTTCAATCTTTAATATTGATGGGTTGATTTTTTAATTGTTTATTCTTGAATGGTTTAATGAGGTTTGGGAAAAGGTTGGGGATTCATGTTACATTTTCAAGAATGATTCATAAAAGGCATTTTGTGATGTTTTTTAAACCCATGCCATACAAGAATGAGGGCTACAAAATAATTCTGGAAATGTCAATAACTCTATTTTTAGAGCAGTTAATTGGTCTCCTAACTTCTTGAATGGGGAATTTTTTTCTATTCTGATATGGCTTGTTATTAAAGATATACTAGTTCAATTGAGGGATTTATTGTCCAAACTCCTTGCCCTGGTGAGTAAATTTCTTCAATTCGCAGAAACTCTAAATATCATGCCACATAAGGATGAAAGGTTATTAGTCACTTTTTCTCATGTCATTGATATGACAAAGTAGATTGTTATTGAACTTGGAGGAAATATTCTAGCATAGAGAAATAACCTTTTGGGGGGCTCAAATTTATGCTTTCTCTACAAAAAATAGGGTCACCAAAAGAATAATGGCCCTAGTTTTAAACT